>NW_026282909.1:0-40042 GCF_023373465.1 Oncorhynchus keta
GACCAGATATATCTACTGTCTCTATTATATTATGACAGACCAGCTAGATCTACTGTCTCTATTGTATTATGACAGAGCAGCTAGATCTACTGTCTCTATTAAATTTTGACCTTCCAGCTAGATCTACTGTCTCTATTGTGTTATGACAGACCAGCTAGATCTACTGTCTCTGTCTCTTATATATTGACAGACCAGCTAGATCTACTGTCTCTGTTATATTATGCCAGACCAGCTAGATCTACTGTCTCTATTAAATTATGACAGACTAGCTAGATCTATTGTCTCTATTATGTTATGACAGACCAGCTAGATCTACTGTCTCTATTATATTATGACAGACCAGCTAGATCTACTGTCTCAATTATATTATGATAGACCAGATATGTCTACTGTCTCTATTATATTATGAAAGACCAGATATGTCTACTGTCTCTATTATATTATGAAAGACCAGCTAGATCTACTGTCTCTATTATATTATGACAGACCAGCTAGATCTACTGCCTCTATTGTATTATGACAGACCAGCTAGATCTACTGTCTCTATTGTGTTATGACAGACCAGCTAGATCTACTCTCTCTATTGTATTATGACAGACCAGCTAGATATACTGTCTCTATTGTATTATGACAGACCAGCTAGATCTACTGTCTCTATTGTATTATGACAGACCAGCTAGATCTACTGTCTCTATTGTGATATGACAGACCAGCTAGATCTACTGTCTCTATTGTATTATGACAGACCAGCTAGATCTACTGTCTCTATTGTATTATGACAGACCAGCTAGATCTACTGTCTCTATTATGTTATGACAGACCAGCTAGATCTACTGTCTCTATTGTATTATGACAGAGCAGCTAGATCTACTGTCTCTATTAAATTTTGACAGACCAGCTAGATCTACTGTCTCTATTGTATTATGACAGACCAGCTAGATCTACTGTCTCTATTATATTATGAGAGACCAGCTAGATCTACTGTCTCTATTATATTATGACAGACCAGCTAGATCTACTGTCTCTGTGTCTCTTATATATTGACAGACCAGCTAGATCTACTGTCTCTATTATATTATGACAGACCAGCTAGATCTACTGTCTCTATTATATTATGACAGACCAGCTAGATCTACTGCCTCTGTGTCTCTTATATATTGACAGACCAGCTAGATCTACTGTCTCTATTATATTATGACAGACCAGCTAGATCTACTGTCTCTGTGTCTCTTATATATTGACAGACCAGCTAGATCTACTGTCTCTATTATGTTATGACAGACCAGCTAGATCTACTGTCTCTATTATATTATGAGAGACCAGCTAGATCTACTGTCTCTATTATATTATGTTATGACAGACCAGCTAGATCTACTGTCTCTATTGTATTATGACAGACCAGCTAGATCTACTGTCTCTATTATATTATGACAGACCTGATAACTCTACTGTCTCTATTATATTATGACAGACCATCTAGATCTACTGTCTCTTTTGTATTATGACAGACCAGCTAGATCTACTGTCTCTATTGTATTATGACAGACCAGCTAGATCTACTGTCTCTATTATATTATGACAGACCAGCTAGATCTACTGTCTCTATTATATTATGAGAGACCAGCTAGATCTACTGTCTCTATTATATTATGACAGACCAGCTAGATCTACTGCCTCTATTGTATTATGACAGACCAGCTAGATCTACTGTCTCTATTGTGATATGACAGACCAGCTAGATATACTGTCTCTATTGTATTATGACAGACCAGCTAGATCTACTGTCTCTATTATATTATGACAGAACTGATAAATCTACTGTCTCTATTATATTATGACAGACCAGATAGATCTACTGCCTCTATTGTATTATGACAGACCAGCTAGATCTACTGTCTCTATTGTGATATGACAGACCAGCTAGATATACTGTCTCTATTGTATTATGACAGACCAGCTAGATCTACTGTCTCTATTATATTATGACAGAACTGATAAATCTACTGTCTCTATTATATTATGACAGACCAGCTAGATCTACTGTCTCTATTGTATTATGACAGACCAGCTAGATCTACTGTCTCTATTATGTTATGACAGACCAGCTAGATCTACTGTCTCTATTGTATTATGACAGAGCAGCTAGATCTACTGTCTCTATTGTATTATGACAGACCAGCTAGATCTACTGTCTCTATTATATTATGACAGACCAGCTAGATCTACTGTCTCTATTATATTATGACAGACCAGCTAGATCTACTGCCTCTATTGTATTATGACAGACCAGCTAGATCTACTGTCTCTATTGTGTTATGACAGACCAGCTAGATCTACTGTCTCTATTGTATTATGACAGACCAGCTAGATCTACTGTCTCTGTGTATCTTATATATTGACAGACCAGCTAGATCTACTGTCTCTATTATGTTATGACAGACCAGCTAGATCTACTGTCTCTATTATATTATGAGAGACCAGCTAGATCTACTGTCTCTATTATATTATGAGAGACCAGCTAGATCTACTGTCTCTATTATATTATGACAGACCAGCTAGATCTACTGTCTCTATTGTATTATGACAGAGCAGCTAGATCTACTGTCTCTATTAAATTTTGACAGACCAGCTAGATCTACTGTCTCTATTGTATTATGACAGACCAGCTAGATCTACTGTCTCTATTATATTATGAGAGACCAGCTAGATCTACTGTCTCTATTATATTATGACAGACCAGATAGATCTACTGCCTCTTTTGTATTATGACAGACCAGCTAGATCTGTCTCTATTGTGATATGACAGACCAGCTAGATATACTGTCTCTATTGTATTATGACAGACCAGCTAGATCTACTGTCTCTATTATATTAAGACAGAACTTATAAATCTACTGTCTCTATTGTATTATGACAGACCAGCTAGATCTACTGTCTCTATTATATTATGAGATACCAGCTAGATCTACTGTCTCTATTAAATTTTGACAGACCAGCTAGATCTACTGTCTCTATTGTATTATGACAGACCAGCTAGATCTACTGTCTCTGTGTCTCTTATATATTGACAGACCAGCTAGATCTACTGTCTCTGTTATATTATGACAGACCAGCTAGATCTACTGTCTCTATTAAATTATGACAGACTAGCTAGATCTATTGTCTCTATTATGTTATGACAGACCAGCTAGATCTACTGTCTCTATTATATTATGAGAGACCAGCTAGATATACTGTCTCTATTATATTATGACAGACCAGCTAGATCTACTGTCTCTATTGTATTATGACAGACCAGCTAGATCTACTGTCTCTATTATATTATGACAGACCAGCTAGATCTACTGTCTCTATTATATTATGACAGACCAGCTAGATCCACTGTCTCTTGTAAATTATGTCAGACCAGCTAGATCTACTGTCTCTATTATATTATGACAGACCATCTTGATCTACTGTCTCTATTGTATTATGACAGACCAGCTAGATATACTGTCTCTATTATATTTTGACAGACCAGCTAGATCTACTGTCTCTATTGTATTATGACAGACCAGCTAGATCTACTGTCTCTATTAAATTATGACAGACCAGATATATCTACTGTCTCTATTATATTATGACAAACCAGCTAGATCTACTGTCTCTATTTATTATTACAGACCAGGTAGATCTACTGTCTCTATTATATTATGACAGACCAGATATATCTACTGTCTCTATTATATTATGACAGACCAGCTGGATCTACTGTCTCTATTGTATTATGACAGACTAGATATATCTACTGTCTTTGTTATATTATGACAGACCAGCTAGATCTACTGGCTCTATTGTATTATGACAGACCAGCTAGATATACTGTCTCTATTATATTATGACAGACCAGATATATCTACTATCTCTATCATTTTATGACAGACCAGATATATCTACTGTCTCTATTATATTATGACAGACCAGCTAGATCTACTGTCTCTATTATATTTTGACAGACCAGCTAGATCTACTGTCTCTATTGTATTATGACAGACCAGCTAGATCTACTGTCTCTATTATATTATGATAGACCAGATATAGCTACTGTCTCTATTATTTTATGACAGACCAGCTAGATCCACTGTCTCTTGTAAATTATGTCAGACCAGCTAAATCTACTGTCTCTATTATATTATGACAGACCATCTTGATCTACTGTCTCTATTATATTATGACAGACCAGCTAGATCTACTGTCTCTATTATATTTTGACAGACCAGCTAGATCTACTTCTCTATTGTATTATGACAGACCAGCTAGATCTACTGTCTCTATTATATTATGACAGACCAGCTAGATCTACTGTCTCTATTATATTATGACAAACCAGCTTGATCTACTGTCTCTATTAAATTATGACAGACCAGATATATCTACCGTCTCTATTATATTATGACAAACCAGCTAGATCTACTGTCTCTATTACATTATTACAGACCAGATATAGCTACTGTCTCTATTATATTATGCCAGACCAGATATAGCTACTGTCTCTATTATATTATGACAGACCAGCTAGATCTACTGTCTCTATTATATTATGACAGACCAGATATATCTACTGTCTTTGTTATATTATGACAGACCAGCTAGATATCCTGTCTCTATTGTATTATGACAGACCAGCTAGATATACTGTCTGTATTATATTTGGACAGACCAGCTAAATCTACCGTCTCTATTATATTATGACATACCAGCAAGATCTACTGTCTCTATTATATTATGAGAGACCAGCTAGATCTACTGTCTCTATTATATTATGACAGACCATCTAGATCTACTGCCTCTATTGTATTATGACAGACCAGCTAGATCTACGGTCTCTATTATGTTATGACAGACCAGCTAGATCTACTGTCTCTATTATATTATGAGAGACCAGCTAGATCTACTGTCTATTATATTATGACAGACCAGCTAGATCTACTGTCTCTATTATATTATGACAGACCAGCTAGATCTACTGTCTCTATTGTATTATGACAGACCAGCTAGATCTACTGTCTCTATTAAATTATGACAGACCAGCTAGATCTACTGTCTCTATTGTGATATGACAGACCAGCTAGATATACTGTCTCTATTGTATTATGACAGACCAGCTAGATCTACTGTCTCTATTATATTAAGACAGAACTGATAAATCTACTGTCTCTATTATATTACGACAGACCAGCTAGATCTACTGTCTCTATTATATTATGAGAGACCAGCTAGATCTACTGTCTCTATTAAATTTTGACAGACCAGCTAGATCTACTGTCTCTGTGTTCTTATTATTGACAGACCAGCTAGATCTACTGTCTCTGTTATATTATGACAGACCAGCTAGATCTACTGTCTCTATTAAATTATGACAGACCAGCTAGATCTACTGTCTCTATTATATTATGACAGACCAGCTAGATCTACTGTCTCAATTATATTATGATAGACCAGATATAGCTACTGTCTCTATTATTTTATGACAGACCAGCTAGATCCACTGTCTCTCTTGTAAATTATGTCAGACCAGCTAAATCTACTGTCTCTATTATATTATGACAGACCATCTTGATCTACTGTCTCTATTGTATTATGACAGACCAGCTAGATATACTGTCTCTATTATATTTTGACAGACCAGCTAGATCTACTGTCTCTATTGTATTATGACAGACCAGCTAGATCTACTGTCTCTATTAAATTATGACAGACCAGATATATCTACCGTCTCTATTATATTATGACAAACCAGCTAAATCTACTGTCTCTATTACATTATTACAGACCAGATATAGCTACTGTCTCTATTATATTATGACAGACCGGATATAGCTACTGTCTCTATTATATTATGACAGACCAGCTAGATCTACTGTCTCTATTATATTATGACAGACCAGATATATCTACTGTCTTTGTTATGACTGACCAGCTAGATCTACTGTCTCTATTTTATTATGACAGACCAGCTAGATCTACTGTCTCTGTGTCTATTATATTATGACAGACCAGCTAGATCTACTGTCTCTATTATATTATGACAGATCAGATAGATCTACTGTCTCTATTATATTATGACAGACCAGATATATCTACTGTCTCTATTATATTATGACAGACCAGCTAGATCTACTGTCTCTATTGTATTATGACAGACCAGCTAGATCTACTGTCTCTATTATATATTGACAGACCAGCTAGATCTACTGTCTCTGTTATATTATGACAGACCAGCTAGATCTACTGTCTCTATTAAATTATGACAGACCAGCTAGATCTACTGTCTCTATTATATTATGATAGACCAGCTAGATCTACTGTCTCTATTATATTATGAGAGACCAGCTAGATATACTGTCTCTATTATATTATGACAGACCAGATATAGCTACTGTCTCTATTATTTTATGACAGACCAGCTAGATCCACTGTCTCTATGTAAATTATGACAGACCAGCTAGATCTACTGTCTCTATTATATTATGACAGACCAGCTAGATCTACTGTCTCTATTGTATTATGACAGACCAGCTAGATATACTGTCTCTATTATATTTTGACAGACCAGCTAGATCTACTGTCTCTATTATATTATGACAGACCAGCTAGATCTACTGTCTCTATTGTATTATGACAGACCAGCTAGATATATTGTCTCTATTATATTTTGACAGACCAGCTAGATCTACCGTCTCTATTATATTATGACAAACCAGCTAGATCTACTGTCTCTATTATATTATGACAAACCAGCTAAATCTACTGTCTCTATTACATTATTACAGACCAGATATAGCTACTGTCTCTATTATATTATGACAGACCAGATATAGCTACTGTCTCTATTATATTATGACAGACCAGCTAGATCTACTGTCTCTATTATATTATGACAGACCAGATATATCTACTGTCTTTGTTATATTATGACAGACCAGCTAGATCTACTGTCTCTATTGTATTATGACAGACCAGCTAGATATACTGTCTCTATTATATTTGGACAGACCAGCTAAATCTACCGTCTCTATTATATTATGACATACCAGCAAGATCTACTGTCTCTATTATATTATGACAGACCAGCTAGATCTACTGTCTCTATTGTATTATGACAGACCAGCTAGATATACTGTCTCTATTATATTATGACAGACCAGCTAGATCTACTGTCTCTATTATATTATGACAGACCAGCTAGATCTACTGTCTCTATTATGTTATGACAGACCAGCTAGATCTACTGTCTCTATTATATTATGAGAGACCAGCTAGATCTACTGTCTCTATTATATTATGACAGACCAGCTAGATCTACTGTCTCTATTATATTATGACAGACCAGCTAGATCTACTGTCTCTATTGTATTATGACAGACCAGCTAGATCTACTGTCTCTATTATATTTTGACAGACCAGCTAGATCTACTGTCTCTATTGTATTATGACAGACCAGCTAGATCTACTGTCTCTATTATATTATGAGAGACCAGCTAGATCTACTGTCTCTATTATATTATGACAGACCAGATAGATCTACTGCCTCTATTGTATTATGACAGACCAGCTAGATCTACTGTCTCTATTGTGATATGACAGACCAGCTAGATATACTGTCTCTATTGTATTATGACAGACCAGCTAGATCTACTGTCTCTATTATATTAAGACAGAACTGATAAATCTACTGTCTCTATTATATTACGACAGACCAGCTAGATCTACTGTCTCTATTATATTATGAGAGACCAGCTAGATCTACTGTCTCTATTAAATTTTGACAGACCAGCTAGATCTACTGTCTCTGTGTCTCTTATATATTGACAGACCAGCTAGATCTACTGTCTCTGTTATATTATGACAGACCAGCTAGATCTACTGTCTCTATTAAATTATGACAGACTAGCTAGATCTACTGTCTCTATTATGTTATGACAGACCAGCTAGATCTACTGTCTCAATTATATTATGATAGACCAGATATAGCTACTGTCTCTATTATTTTATGACAGACCAGCTAGATCCACTGTCTCTTGTAAATTATGTCAGACCAGCTAAATCTACTGTCTCTATTATATTATGACAGACCATCTTGATCTACTGTCTCTATTGTATTATGACAGACCAGCTAGATATACTGTCTCTATTATATTTTGACAGACCAGCTAGATCTACTGTCTCTATTGTATTATGACAGACCAGCTAGATCTACTGTCTCTATTAAATTATGACAGACCAGATATATCTACCGTCTCTATTATATTATGACAAACCAGCTAGATCTACTGTCTCTATTACATTATTACAGACCAGATATAGCTACTGTCTCTATTATATTATGACAGACCAGATATAGCTACTGTCTCTATTATATTATGACAGACCAGCTAGATCTACTGTCTCTATTATATTATGACAGACCAGATATATCTACTGTCTTTGTTATATTATGACAGACCAGCTAGATCTACTGTCTCTATTGTATTATGACAGACCAGCTAGATATACTGTCTGTATTATATTTGGACAGACCAGCTAAATCTACCATCTCTATTATATTATGACAGACCAGCTAGATCTACTGTCTCTATTATATTATGAGAGACCAGCTAGATCTACTGTCTCTATTAAATTTTGACAGACCAGCTAGATCTACTGTCTCTATTGTATTATGACAGACCAGCTAGATCTACTGTCTCTGTGTCTCTTATATATTGACAGACCAGCTAGATCTACTGTCTCTCTGTTATATTATGACAGACCAGCTAGATCTACTGTCTCTATTAAATTATGACAGACTAGCTAGATCTACTGTCTCTATTATGTTATGATAGACCAGCTAGATCTACTGTCTCTATTATATTATGAGAGACCAGCTAGATATACTGTCTCTATTATATTATGATAGACCAGATATAGCTACTGTCTCTATTATTTTATGACAGACCAGCTAGATCCACTGTCTCTTGTAAATTATGTCAGACCAGCTAAATCTACTGTCTCTATTATATTATGACAGACCATCTTGATCTACTGTCTCTATTGTATTATGACAGACCAGCTAGATATACTGTCTCTATTATATTTTGACAGACCAGCTAGATCTACTTTCTCTATTGTATTATGACAGACCAGCTAGATCTACTGTCTCTATTATATTATGACAGACCAGCTAGATCTACCGTCTCTATTATATTATGACAAACTAGCTTGATCTACTGTCTCTATTAAATTATGACAGACCAGATATATCTACCGTCTCTATTATATTATGACAAACCAGCTAGATCTACTGTCTCTATTACATTATTACAGACCAGATATAGCTACTGTCTCTATTATATTATGACAGACCAGATATAGCTACTGTCTCTATTATATTATGACAGACCAGCTAGATCTACTGTCTCTATTATATTATGACAGACCAGATATATCTACTGTCTTTGTTATATTATGACAGACCAGCTAGATCTACTGTCTCTATTGTATTATGACAGACCAGCTAGATATACTGTCTGTATTATATTTGGACAGACCAGCTAAATCTACCGTCTCTATTATATTATGACATACCAGCTAGATCTACTGTCTCTATTATATTATGACAGACCAGCTAGATCTACTGTCTCTATTGTATTATGACAGATCAGCTAGATCTACTGTCTCTATTATATTATGAGAGACCAGCTAGATCTACTGTCTCTATTATATTATGACAGACCATCTAGATCTACTGCCTCTATTGTATTATGACAGACCAGCTAGATCTACTGTCTCTATTGTATTATGACAGACCAGCTAGATCTACTGTCTCTATTGTATTATGACAGACCAGCTAGATCTACTGTCTCTATTGTATTATGACAGACCAGCTAAATCTACCGTCTCTATTATATTATGACATACCAGCAAGATCTACTGTCTCTATTATATTATGACAGACCAGCTAGATCTACTGTCTCTATTATATTATGACAGACCAGCTAGATCTACTGTCTCTATTATATTATGACAGACCAGATATATCTACTGTCTTTGTTATATTATGACAGACCAGCTAGATCTACTGTCTCTATTGTATTATGACAGACCAGCTAGATCTACTGTCTCAATTATATTATGAGAGACCAGCTAGATATACTGTCTCTATTATATTATGACAGACCAGCTAGATCTACTGTCTCAATTATATTATGATAGACCAGATATAGCTACTGTCTCTATTATTTTATGACAGACCAGCTAGATCCACTGTCTCTTGTAAATTATGTCAGACCAGCTAAATCTACTGTCTCTATTATATTATGACAGACCATCTTGATCTACTGTCTCTATTGTATTATGACAGACCAGCTAGATATACTGTCTCTATTATATTTTGACAGACCAGCTAGATCTACTGTCTCTGCGTCTCTTATATTATGACAGACCAGCTAGATATACTATCTCTATTGCATTATGACAGACCAGCTAAATCTACCGTCTCTATTATATTATGACAAACCAGCTAGATCTACTGTCTCTATTACATTATTACAGACCAGATATAGCTACTGTCTCTATTATATTATGACAGACCAGATATAGCTACTGTCTCTATTATATTATGACAGACCAGATATAGCTACTATCTCTATTGCATTATGACAGACCAGCTAAATCTACCGTCTCTATTATATTATGACAGACCAGCTAGATCTACTGTCTCTATTATATTATGAGAGACCAGCTAAATCTACTGTCTCTATTGTATTATGACAGACCATCGAGATCTGCTGTCTCTATTGTTTTATGACAGACCAGCTAGATCTACTGTCTCTGCGTCTCTTATATTATGACAGACCAGCTAGATATACTATCTCTATTGCATTATGACAGACCAGCTAAATCTACTGTATCTATTAAATTATGACAGACCAGCTAAATCTACCGTCTCTATTATATTATGACATACCTGCTAGATCTACTGTCTCTATTATATTATGACAACCCAGCTAGATCTACTGTCTCTATTAAATTATGACAGACCAGATATATCTACCGTCTCTATTATATTATGACAAACCAGCTAGATCTACTGTCTCTATTACATTATTACAGACCAGATATAGCTACTGTCTCTATTATATTATGACAGACCAGATATAGCTACTGTCTCTATTATATTATCACAGACCAGCTAGATCTACTGTCTCTATTATATTATGACAGACCAGCTAGATCTACTGTCTCTATTGTATTATGACAGACCAGCTAGATCTACTGTCTCTATTAAATTATGACAGACCAGCTAGATCTACTGTCTCAATTATATTATGATAGACCAGATATATCTACTGACTATTATATTTTGACAGACCAGCTATATCTACTGTCTCTATTGTATTATGACAGACCAGCTAGAACTACTGTCTCTATTGTATTATGACAGACCAGCTAGATCTACTGTCTCTATTATATTATGAGAGACCAGCTAGAACTACTGTCTCTATTGTATTATGACAGAACAGCTAGATCTACTGTCTCTATTATATTATGAGAGACCAGCTAGAACTACTGTCTCTATTGTATTATGACAGACCAGCTAGATCTACTGTCTCTATTATATTATGACAGACCAGCTAGATCTGCTATCTCTATTATATTATGACAAACCAGATATATCTACTGTCTCTATTATATTATGACAGACCAGCTAGCTCTACTGTCTCTGTGTCTCTTATATTATGACAGACCAGCTAGATCTACTGTCTCTATTATATTATGACAGACCAGCTAGATCTACTGTCTCTATTATATTATGACAGACCAGCTAGATCTACTGTCTCTATTGCATTATGACAGACCAGCTAGATATACTATCTCTATTGTATTATGACAGACCAGCTATATCTATTGTCTTTATTATATTATGACAGACCAGTTAGATCTACTGTCTCTGCATCTCTTATATTATGACAGACCAGCTAGATCTACTGTCTCTATTATATTATGACAGACCAGGTAGATATCCTGTCTCTATTATTATATGACAGACCAGCTCGATCTACTGTCTCTATTATATTATGATAGACCAGCTAGATCTACTGTCTCTATTCTTATTTGACAGACCAGCTCGATCTACTGTCTCTATTATAATTTGACAGACCAGCTAGATCTACTGTCTCTATGATAATATGATAGACCAGATATATCTACTGACTCTATTATATTTTGACAGACCAGCTATATCTACTGTCTCTATTGTATTATGACAGACCAGCTAGAACTACTGTCTCTATTGTATTATGACAGACCAGCTAGATCTACTGTCTCTGTGTCTCTTATATTATGACAGACCAGCTAGATCTACTGTCTCTATTATATTATGACAGACCAGCTAGATCTACTGTCTCTATTATATTATGACAGACCAGCTAGATCTACTGTCTCTATTGCATTATGACAGACCAGCTAGATATACTATCTCTATTGTATTATGACAGACCAGCTAGATCTATTGTCTTTATTGTATAATGAAAGACCAGCTAGATCTACTGTCTCTATTATATTATGACAGACCAGTTAGATCTACTGTCTCTGCATCTCTTATATTATGACAGACCAGCTAGATCTACTGTCTCTATTATATTATGACAGACCAGGTAGATATCCTGTCTCTATTATAATATGACAGACCAGCTAGGTCTACTGTTATTATTATATGACAGACCAGCTCGATCTACTGTCTCTATTATATTATGATAGACCAGCTAGATCTACTGTCTCTATTCTAATTTGACAGACCAGCTCGATCTACTGTCTCTATTCTAATTTGACAGACCAGCTAGATCTACTGTCTCTATGATAATATGACAGACCAGATAGATCTACTGTCTCTATTATATTATGACAGACCAACTAGATCTACTGTCTCTATTATATTATGACAGACCAACTAGATCTACTGTCTCTATTATATTATGAAAGACCAGCTAGATCTACTGTCTCTAATATATTATGATAGACCAGCTAGATCTACTGTCTCTATTATATTATGACAGACCAACTAGATCTAATGTCTCTATTATATTATGACAGACCAACTAGATCTACTGTCTCTATTATATTATGACAGACCAGCTAGATTTACTGTCTCTATTATATTTTGACAGACCAGGTAGATCTACTGTCTCTATTATATTATGACAGACCAACTAGATCTACTGTCTCTATATTATAACAGACCAGCTAGATCTATTGTCTCTAATATATTATGATAGACCAGCTAGATCTACTGTCTCTATTATATTATGACAGACCAACTAGATCTAATGTCTCTATTATATTATGACAGACCAACTAGATCTACTGTCTCTATTATATTATGACAGACCAGCTAGATCTACTGTCTCTATTATAATATGACAGACCAGCTAGATCTGCTGTCTCTATTATAGTATGACAGACCAGGTAGATATTCTGTCTCTATTATATTATGAAATACCAGCTAGATCTACTGTGTCTATTATTTTATGTCAGACCAACTAGATCTACTGTCTCTTTTCTAAATTGACAGACCAGCTAGATCTACTGTCTCTATTATAATTTGACAGACCAGCTAGATCTACTGTCTCTATTATAATATGACAGACCAGCTAGATCTACTGTCTCTAATATATTATGATAGACCATCTAGATCTACTGTCTCTATTATATTATGACAGACCAACTAGATCTAATGTCTCTATTATATTATGACAGACCAACTAGATCTACTGTCTCTATTATATTATGACAGACCAGCTAGATTTACTGTCTCTATTATATTTTGACAGACCAGGTAGATCTACTGTCTCTATTATATTATGACAGACCAGCTAGATCTACTGTCTCTATTATATTATGACAGACCAGCTAGATCTACTGTCTCTATTATATTATGACAGACCAACTAGATCTACTGTCTCTATTATATTATGACAGACCAGCTAGATCTATTGTCTCTAATATTTTATGATAGACCAGCTAGATCTACTGTCTCTATTATATTATGACAGACCAGCTATATCTACTATCTGTATTTGATTATGACAGACCAGCTAGATCTACTGTCTCTATTATAGTATGACAGACCAGCTAGATCTACTGTCTCTATTCTGTTATGACAGATCAGCTAGATCTACTGTCTCTATTATAATGACAGACCAGCTCGATCTACTGTCTCTATTATAGTATGACAGACCAGCTAGATCTATTGTCTCTATTATATTATGACAGACTAACTAGATCTACTGTCTCTATTATATTATGACAGACCAGCTAGATCTATTGTCTCTAATATATTATGACAGACCAACTAGATCTAATGTCTCTATTATATTATGACAGACCAACTAGATCTACTGTCTCTATTATATTATGACAGACCAGCTAGATCTACTGTCTCTATTATATTATGACAGACCAGCTAGATCTACTGTCTCTATTATATTATGACAGACCAGCTAGATCTACTGTCTCTATTATATTATGACAGACCAACTAGATCTAATGTCTCTATTATATTATGACAGACCAACTAGATCTACTGTCTCTATTATATTATGACAGACCATCTAGATCTACTGTCTCTATTATAATATGACAGACCAGCTAGATCTGATGTCTCTATTATAGTATGACAGACCAGCTAGATCTGATGTCTCTATTATAGTATGACAGACCAGGTAGATATTCTGTCTCTATTATATTATGAAATACCAGCTAGATCTACTGTCTCTTTTCTAAATTGACAGACCAGCTAGATCTACTGTCTCTATTATATTTTGACAGACCAGCTAGATCTACTGTCTCTATTATAATATGACAGACCAGCTAGATCTACTGTCTCTAATATATTATGATAGACCAGCTAGATCTACTGTCTCTATTATATTATGACAGACCAACTAGATCTAATGTCTCTATTATATTATGACAGACCAACTAGATCTACTGTCTCTATTATATTATGACAGACCAGCTAGATTTACTGTCTCTATTATATTTTGACAGACCAGGTAGATCTACTGTCTCTATTATATTATGACAGACCAGCTAGATCTGCTGTCTCTATTATATTATGACAGACCAGCTAGATCTACTGTCTCTATTATATTATGACAGACCAACTAGATCTACTGTCTCTATTATATTATGACAGACCAGCTATATCTACTATCTGTATTTGATTATGACAGACCAGCTAGATCTACTGTCTCTATTATATTATGACAGACCAGCTAGATCTACTGTCTCTATTATATTATGACAGACCAGCTAGATCTACTGTCTCTATTATATTATGACAGACCAACTAGATCTACTGTCTCTATTATATTATGACAGACCAGCTAGATCTACTGTCTCTAATATATTATGATAGACCAGCTAGATCTACTGTCTCTATTATATTATGACAGACCAACTAGATCTAATGTCTCTATTATATTATGACAGACCAACTAGATCTACTGTCTCTATTATATTATGACAGACCAGCTAGATCTACTGTCTCTAATATAATATGACAGACCAGCTAGATCTACTGTCTCTATTATAGTATGACAGACCAGGTAGATATTCTGTCTCTATTATATTATGAAATACCAGCTAGATCTACTGTCTCTATTATATTATGACAGACCAACTAGATCTACTGTCTCTTTTCTAAATTGACAGACCAGCTAGATCTACTGTCTCTATTATAATTATGACAGACCAGCTAGATCTACTGTCTCTATTATATTATGACAGACCAGCTAGATCTACTGTCTCTAATATATTATGATAGACCAGCTAGATCTACTGTCTCTATTATATTATGACAGACCAACTAGATCTAATGTCTCTATTATATTATGACAGACCAACTAGATCTACTGTCTCTATTATATTATGACAGACCAGCTAGATTTACTGTCTCTATTATATTTTGACAGACCAGGTAGATCTACTGTCTCTATTATATTATGACAGACCAGGTAGATCTGCTGTCTCTATTATATTATGACAGACCAGCTAGATCTACTGTCTCTATTATATTATGACAGACCAGCTAGATCTACTGTCTCTATTATATTATGACAGACCAGCTAGATCTACCGTCTCTATTATATTATGACAGACCAGCTATATCTACTATCTCTATTTGATTATGACAGACCAGCTAGATCTACTGTCTCTATTATAGTATGACAGACCAGCTAGATCTACTGTCTCTATTCTGTTATGACAGATCAGCTAGATCTACTGTCTCTATTGTAGTATGACAGACCAGCTCGATCTACTGTCTCTATTATAGTATGACAGACCAGCTAGATCTATTGTCTCTATTATATAATGACAGACTAACTAGATCTACTGTCTCTATTATATTATGACAGACCAGCTAGATCTATTGTCTCTAATATATTATGACAGATCAACTAGATCTAATGTCTCTATTATATTATGACAGACCATCTAGATCTACTGTCTCTATTATAAAATGACAGACCAGCTAGATCTGCTGTCTCTATTATAGTATGACAGACCAGGTAGATATTCTGTCTCTATTATATTATGAAATACCAGCTAGATCTACTGTCTCTATTATTTTATGACAGACCAACTAGATCTACTGTCTCTTTATATTGACAGACCAGCTAGATCTACTGTCTCTATTATATTATGACAGACCAGCTAGATCTACTGTCTCTATTATATTATGACAGACCAGCTAGATCTACTGTCTCTAATATATTATGATAGACCAGCTATATCTACTGTCTCTATTATATTATGACAGACCAACTAGATCTAATGTCTCTATTATATTATGACAGACCAACTAGATCTACTGTCTCTATTATATTATGACAGACCAGCTAGATTTACTGTCTCTATTATATTTTGACAGACCAGGTAGATCTACTGTCTCTATTATATTATGACAGACCAGCTAGATCTGCTGTCTCTATTATATTATGACAGACCAGGTAGATCTACTGTCTCTATTATATTATGACAGACCAACTAGATCTAATGTCTCTATTATATTATGACAGACCAACTAGATCTACTGTCTCTATTATATTATGACAGACCAGCTAGATCTACTGTCTCTATTATATTTTGACAGACCAGGTAGATCTACTGTCTCTATTATATTATGACAGACCAGCTAGATCTACTGTCTCTATTATAGTATGACAGACCAGCTAGATCTACTGTCTCTATTCTTTTATGACAGATCAGCTAGATCTACTGTATCTATTATAATATGACAGACCAGCTCGATCTGCTGTCTCTATTATATTATGACAGACCAGGTAGATATACTGTCTCTATTATAATATGACAGACCAGCTAGATCTACTGTCTCTATTATATAATGACAGACCAGCTAGATCTACTGGCTCTATTCTATTTTGACAGACAGGGTAGATCTCCTGTCTCTGTTATATTATGACAGACCAGCTAGATCTACTGTCTCTATTATATTATGACAGACCAACTAGATCTACTGTCTCTATTATATTATGACAGACCAGCTAGATCTACTGTCTCTAATATATTATGATAGACCAGCTAGATCTACTGTCTCTATTATATTATGACAGACCAACTAGATCTAATGTCTCTATTATATTATGACAGACCAGCTAGATCTACTGTCTCTATTATATTATGACAGACCAGCTAGATCTACTGTCTCTATTATATTATGACAGACCAGCTAGATCTACTGTCTCTATTATATTATGACAGACCAGCTAGATCTACTGTCTCTATTATATTATGACAGACCAGCTAGATCTACTGTCTCTATTATATTATGACAGACCAGCTAGATCTACTGTCTCTATTATATTATGACAGACCAGCTAGATCTACTGTCTCTATTATATTATGACAGACCAGCTAGATCTACTGTCTCTATTATATTATGACAGACCAGCTAGATCTACTGTCTCTATTATATTATGACAGACCAGCTAGATCTACTGTCTCTATTATAATATGACAGACCAGCTAGATCTATGTCTCTATTATATTATGACAGACCAGCTAGATATTACTGTCTCTATTATATTATGACAGACCAGCTAGATCTACTGTCTCTATTATATTATGACAGACCAGCTAGATCTACTGTCTCTATTCTAAATTGACAGACCAGCTAGATCTACTGTCTCTATTATAATTTGACAGACCAGCTAGATCTACTGTCTCTATTATAATATGACAGACCAGCTAGATCTACTGTCTCTAATATATTATGATAGACCAGCTAGATCTACTGTCTCTATTATATTATGACAGACCAACTAGATCTAATGTCTCTATTATATTATGACAGACCAACTAGATCTACTGTCTCTATTATATTATGACAGACCAGCTAGATTTACTGTCTCTATTATATTATGACAGACCAGGTAGATCTACTGTCTCTATTATATTATGACAGACCAGCTAGATCTACTGTCTCTATTATATTATGACAGACCAGCTAGATCTACTGTCTCTATTATATTATGACAGACCAGCTAGATCTACTGTCTCTATTATATTATGACAGACCAGCTAGATCTACTGTCTCTATTATATTATGACAGACCAGCTAGATCTACTGTCTCTATTATATTATGACAGACCAGCTAGATCTACTGTCTCTATTATATTATGACAGACCAGCTAGATCTACTGTCTCTATTATATTATGACAGACCAGCTAGATCTGATGTCTCTATTATAGTATGACAGACCAGGTAGATATTCTGTCTCTATTATATTATGAAATACCAGCTAGATCTACTGTGTCTATTATTTTATGACAGACCAACTAGATCTACTGTCTCTTTATATTTGACAGACCAGCTAGATCTACTGTCTCTATTATATTTGACAGACCAGCTAGATCTACTGTCTCTATTATAATATGACAGACCAGCTAGATCTACTGTCTCTATTATATTATGACAGACCAGCTAGATCTACTGTCTCTATTATATTATGACAGACCAACTAGATCTAATGTCTCTATTATATTATGACAGACCAACTTGATCTACTGTCTCTATTATATTATGACAGACCAGCTAGATTTACTGTCTCTATTATATTTTGACAGACCAGGTAGATCTACTGTCTCTATTATATTATGACAGACCAGGTAGATCTACTGTCTCTATTATAGTATGACAGACCAGCTAGATCTACTGTCTCTATTCTTTTATGACAGATCAGCTAGATCTACTGTATCTATTATAATATGACAGACCAGCTCGATCTGCTGTCTCTATTATATTATGACAGACCAGGTAGATATACTGTCTCTATTATAATATGACAGACCAGCTAGATCTACTGTCTCTATTATATAATGACAGACCAGCTAGATCTACTGTCTCTATTATATTATGACAGACCAGCTAGATCTACTGTCTCTATTATATTATGACAGACCAACTAGATCTACTGTCTCTATTATATTATGACAGACCAACTAGATCTACTGTCTCTATTATATTATGACAGACCAGCTAGATCTACTGTCTCTAATATATTATGATAGACCAGCTAGATCTACTGTCTCTATTATATTATGACAGACCAACTAGATCTACTGTCTCTATTATATTATGACAGACCAGCTAGATCTACTGTCTCTATTATATTATGACAGACCAGCTAGATCTACTGTCTCTATTATAATGACAGACCAGCTAGATCTACTGTCTCTATTATATTATGACAGACCAGCTAGATCTACTGTCTCTATTATATTATGACAGACCAGCTAGATCTACTGTCTCTATTATATTATGACAGACCAGCTAGATCTACTGTCTCTATTATAATGACAGACCAGCTAGATCTACTGTCTCTATTATATTATGACAGACCAGCTCGATCTACTGTCTCTATTATATTATGACAGACCAGCTAGATCTACTGTCTCTATATATTATGACAGACCAGCTAGATCTACTGTCTCTATTATATTATGACAGACCAGCTAGATCTACTGTCTCTATTATAATATGACAGACCAGCTAGATCTACTGTCTCTATTATATTATGAGAGACCAGCTAGATCTACTGTCTCTATTATATTATGACAGACCAGCTAGATCTACTGTCTCTATTATATTATGACAGACCAGCTAGATCTACTGTCTCTATTATATTATGACAGACCAGCTAGATCTACTGTTTCTAATATAATATGACAGACCAGCTAGATCTACTGTCTCTATTATATTATGACAGACCAACTAGATCTACTGTCTCTATTATAATATGACAGACCAGCTATATCTACTATCTCTATGTTATTATGACAGACCAGCTAGATCTACTGTCTCTATTATAATATGACAGACCAACTAGATGTACTGTCTCTATTATATTATGACAGACCAGCTAGATCTACATTCTCTATTATATTTTGACAGACCAGGTAGATCTACTGTCTCTATTATATTATGACAGACCAGCTAGATCTGCTGTCTCTATTATATTATGACAGACCAGCTAGATCTACTGTCTCTATTATATTATGACAGACCAGCTAGATCTACTGTCTCTATTATATTATGACAGACCAGCTAGATCTACTGTCTCTATTATATTATGACAGACCAGCTAGATCTACTGTCTCTATTATAATGACAGACCAGCTAGATCTACTGTCTCTATTATAATGACAGACCAGCTCGATCTACTGTCTCTATTATATTATGACAGACCAGCTAGATCTACTGTCTCTATTATATTATGACAGACCAGCTAGATCTACTGTCTCTATTATAATGACAGACCAGCTCGATCTACTGTCTCTATTATATTATGACAGACCAGCTAGATCTACTGTCTCTATTATATTATGACAGACCAGCTAGATCTACTGTTTCACAATATAATATGACAGACCAGCTAGATCTACTGTCTCTATTATATTATGACAGACCAGCTAGATCTACTGTCTCTATTATAATATGACAGACCAGCTAGATCTACTGTCTCTATTATAATATGAGAGACCAGCTAGATCTACTGTCTCTATTATATTATGACAGACCAGCTCGATCTACTGTCTCTATTATATTATGACAGACCAGCTAGATCTACTGTCTCTATTATATTATGACAGACCAGCTAGATCTACTGTTTCTAATATAATATGACAGACCAGCTAGATCTACTGTCTCTATTATATTATGACAGACCAGCTAGATCTACTGTCTCTATTATATTATGACAGACCAACTAGATCTACTGTCTCTATTATAATATGACAGACCAGCTAGATCTACTCTCTCTATTATATTATGACAGACCAGCTAGATCTACTGTCTCTATTATGATATGACAGACCAGCGAGATCTACTGTCTCTATTCTGTTATGACAGATAAGCTAGATCTACTGTCTCTATTATAATACTATTATAATATGACAGACCAGCTAGATCTACTGTCTCTATTATAATATGACAGACCAGCGAGATCTACTGTCTCTATTATAATATGACAGACCAGCGAGATCTACTGTCTCTATTATAATATGACAGACCAGCTATATCTACTATCTCTATGTTATTATGACAGACCAGCTAGATCTACTGTCTCTATTATAATATGACAGACCAACTAGATGTACTGTCTCTATTATATTATGACAGACCAGCTAGATCTACATTCTCTATTATATTTTTACAGACCAGGTAGATCTACTGTCTCTATTATATTATGACAGACCAGCTAGATCTGCTGTCTCTATTATATTATGACAGACCAGCTAGATCTACTGTCTCTATTATATTATGACAGACCAGCTAGATCTACTGTCTCTATTATATTATGACAGACCAGCTAGATCTACTGTCTCTATTATAATATGACAGACCAGCTAGATCTACTGTCTCTATTATAATGACAGACCAGCTCGATCTACTGTCTCTATTATATTATGACAGACCAGCTAGATCTACTGTCTCTATTATATTATGACAGACCAGCTAGATCTACTGTTTCTAATATAATATGACAGACCAGCTAGATCTACTGTCTCTATTATATTATGACAGACCAACTAGATCTACTGTCTCTATTATAATATGACAGACCAGCTAGATCTACTGTCTCTATTATAATATGAGAGACCAGCTCGATCTACTGTCTCTATTATATTATGACAGACCAGCTAGATCTACTGTCTCTATTATATTATGACAGACCAGCTAGATCTACTGTTTCTAATATAATATGACAGACCAGCTAGATCTACTGTCTCTATTATATTATGACAGACCAACTAGATCTACTGTCTCTATTATAATATGACAGACCAGCTAGATCTACTGTCTCTATTATAATATGACAGACCAGCTAGATCTACTGTCTCTATTATATTATGACAGACCAGCTAGATCTACTGTCTCTATTATATAATGACAGACCAGCTAGATCTACTGGCTCTATTCTATTTTGACAGACCAGGTAGATCTACTGTCTCTGTTATATTATGACAGACCAGCTAGATCTACTGTCTCTATTATATTATGACAGACCAACAAGATCTACTGTCTCTATTATATTATGACAGACCAGCTAGATCTACTGTCTCTAATATATTATGATAGACCAGCTAGATCTACTGTCTCTATTATATTATGACAGACCAACTAGATCTAATGTCTCTATTATATTATGACAGACCAACTAGATCTACTGTCTCTATTATATTATGACAGACCAGCTAGATCTACTATCTCTATTATAATGACAGACCAGCTCGATCTACTGTCTCTATTATATTATGACAGACCAGCTAGATCTACTGTCTCTATTATATTATGACAGACCAGCTAAATCTACTGTCTCTATTATATTATGACAGACCAGCTAGATCTACTGTCTCTATTATAATGACAGACCAGCTCGATCTACTGTCTCTATTATATTATGACAGACCAGCTAGATCTACTGTCTCTATTATATTATGACAGACCAGCTAGATCTACTGTTTCTAATATAATATGACAGACCAGCTAGATCTACTGTCTCTATTATATTATGACAGACCAACTAGATCTACTGTCTCTATTATAATATGACAGACCAGCTAGATCTACTGTCTCTATTATAATATGAGAGACCAGCTAGATCTACTGTCTCTATTATATTATGACAGACCAGCTCGATCTACTGTCTCTATTATATTATGACAGACCAGCTAGATCTACTGTCTCTATTATATTATGACAGACCAGCTAGATCTACTGTTTCTAATATAATATGACAGACCAGCTAGATCTACAGTCTCTATTATATTATGACAGACCAGCTAGATCTACTGTCTATTATAATATGACAGACCAGCTAGATCTACTCTCTCTATTATATTATGACAGACCAGCTAGATCTACTGTCTCTATTATGATATGACAGACCAGCGAGATCTACTGTCTCTATTCTGTTATGACAGATAAGCTAGATCTACTGTCTCTATTATAATACTATTATAATATGACAGACCAGCTAGATCTACTGTCTCTATTATAATATGACAGACCAGCGAGATCTACTGTCTCTATTATAATATGACAGACCAGCTATATCTACTATCTCTATGTTATTATGACAGACCAGCTAGATCTACTGTCTCTATTATAATATGACAGACCAACTAGATGTACTGTCTCTATTATATTATGACAGACCAGCTAGATCTACATTCTCTATTATATTTTTACAGACCAGGTAGATCTACTGTCTCTATTATATTATGACAGACCAGCTAGATCTGCTGTCTCTATTATATTATGACAGACCAGCTAGATCTACTGTCTCTATTATATTATGACAGACCAGCTAGATCTACTGTCTCTATTATATTATGACAGACCAGCTAGATCTACTGTCTCTATTATATTATGACAGACCAGCTAGATCTACTGTCTCTATTATATTATGACAGACCAGCTAGATCTACTGTCTCTATTATAATGACAGACCAGCTAGATCTACTGTCTCTATTATAATGACAGACCAGCTCGATCTACTGTCTCTATTATATTATGACAGACCAGCTCGATCTACTGTCTCTATTATATTATGACAGACCAGCTAGATCTACTGTCTCTATTATAATGACAGACCAGCTCGATCTACTGTCTCTATTATATTATGACAGACCAGCTAGATCTACTGTCTCTATTATATTATGACAGACCAGCTAGATCTACTGTTTCTAATATAATATGACAGACCAGCTAGATCTACTGTCTCTATTATATTATGACAGACCAACTAGATCTACTGTCTCTATTATAATATGACAGACCAGCTAGATCTACTGTCTCTATTATAATATGAGAGACCAGCTCGATCTACTGTCTCTATTATATTATGACAGACCAGCTAGATCTACTGTCTCTATTATATTATGACAGACCAGCTAGATCTACTGTTTCTAATATAATATGACAGACCAGCTAGATCTACTGTCTCTATTATATTATGACAGACCAACTAGATCTACTGTCTCTATTATAATATGACAGACCAGCTAGATCTACTGTCTCTATTATAATATGACAGACCAGCTAGATCTACTGTCTCTATTATATTATGACAGACCAGCTAGATCTACTGTCTCTATTATATAATGACAGACCAGCTAGATCTACTGGCTCTATTCTATTTTGACAGACAGGGTAGATCTCCTGTCTCTGTTATATTATGACAGACCAGCTAGATCTACTGTCTCTATTATATTATGACAGACCAACAAGATCTACTGTCTCTATTATATTATGACAGACCAGCTAGATCTACTGTCTCTAATATATTATGATAGACCAGCTAGATCTACTGTCTCTATTATATTATGACAGACCAACTAGATCTAATAATATATAATAATAATAATATATGCCATTTAGCTGACGCTTTTATCCAAAGCGACTTACAGTCATGTGTGCATACATTCTACATATGGGTGGTCCCGGGAATTGAACCCACTACCCTGGCGTTACAAGCGCCATGCTCTACCAACTGAGCCACAGAAGGACCAGATCTAATGTCTCTATTATATTATGACAGACCAACTAGATCTACTGTCTCTATTATATTATGACAGACCAGCTAGATCTACTGTCTCTATTATATTTTGACAGACCAGGTAGATCTACTGTCTCTATTATATTTTGACAGACCAGCTAGATCTACTATCTCTATTTGATTATGACAGACCAGCTAGATCTACTGTCTCTATTATAGTATGACAGACCAGCTAGATCTACTGTCTCTATTCTGTTATGACAGATCAGCTAGATCTACTGTCTCTATTATAATGACAGACCAGCTCGATCTACTGTCTCTATTATAGTATGACAGACCAGCTAGATCTACTGTCTCTATTATATTATGACAGACTAACTAGATCTACTGTCTCTAATATATTATGATAGACCAGCTAGATCTACTGTCTCTATTATATTATGACAGACCAACTAGATCTAATGTCTCTATTATATTATGACAGACCAGCTAGATCTACTGTCTCTATTATATTATGACAGACCAGCTAGATCTACTGTCTCTATTATAATGACAGACCAGCTCGATCTACTGTCTCTATTATATTATGACAGACCAGCTAGATCTACTGTCTCTATTATATTATGACAGACCAGCTAGATCTACTGTCTCTATTATATTATGACAGACCAGCTAGATCTACTGTCTCTATTATAATGACAGACCAGCTCGATCTACTGTCTCTATTATATTATGACAGACCAGCTAGATCTACTGTCTCTATTATATTATGACAGACCAGCTAGATCTACTGTTTCTAATATAATATGACAGACCAGCTAGATCTACTGTCTCTATTATATTATGACAGACCAACTAGATCTACTGTCTCTATTATAATATGACAGACCAGCTAGATCTACTGTCTCTATTATAATATGAGAGACCAGCTAGATCTACTGTCTCTATTATATTATGACAGACCAGCTCGATCTACTGTCTCTATTATATTATGACAGGCCAGCTAGATCTACTGTCTCTATTATATTATGACAGACCAGCTAGATCTACTGTTTCTAATATAATATGACAGACCAGCTAGATCTACTGTCTCTATTATATTATGACAGACCAACTAGATCTACTGTCTCTATTATAATATGACAGACCAGCTAGATCTACTCTCTCTATTATAATATGACAGACCAGCTAGATCTACTGTCTCTATTATATTATGACAGACCAGCTAGATCTACTGTCTCTATTATGATATGACAGACCAGCTATATCTACTGTCTCTATTCTGTTATGACAGATAAGCTAGATCTACTGTCTCTATTATAATACTATTATAATATGACAGACCAGCTAGATCTACTGTCTCTATTATAATATGACAGACCAGCGAGATCTACTGTCTCTATTATAATATGACAGACCAGCTATATCTACTATCTCTATGTTATTATGACAGACCAGCTAGATCTACTGTCTCTATTATAATATGACAGACCAACTAGATGTACTGTCTCTATTATATTATGACAGACCAGCTAGATCTACATTCTCTATTATATTTTTACAGACCAGGTAGATCTACTGTCTCTATTATATTATGACAGACCAGCTAGATCTGCTGTCTCTATTATATTATGACAGACCAGCTAGATCTACTGTCTCTATTATATTATGACAGACCAGCTAGATCTACTGTCTCTATTATATTATGACAGACCAGCTAGATCTACTGTCTCTATTATATTATGACAGACCAGCTAGATCTACTGTCTCTATTATATTATGACAGACCAGCTAGATCTACTGTCTCTATTATATTATGACAGACCAGCTAGATCTACTGTCTCTATTATAATGACAGACCAGCTCGATCTACTGTCTCTATTATAATGACAGACCAGCTCGATCTACTGTCTCTATTATATTATGACAGACCAGCTAGATCTACTGACTCTATTATATTATGACAGACCAGCTAGATCTACTGTCTCTATTATAATGACAGACCAGCTCGATCTACTGTCTCTATTATATTATGACAGACCAGCTAGATCTACTGTCTCTATTATATTATGACAGACCAGCTAGATCTACTGTTTCTAATATAATATGACAGACCAGCTAGATCTACTGTCTCTATTATATTATGACAGACCAACTAGATCTACTGTCTCTATTATAATATGACAGACCAGCTAGATCTACTGTCTCTATTATAATATGAGAGACCAGCTCGATCTACTGTCTCTATTATATTATGACAGACCAGCTAGATCTACTGTCTCTATTATATTATGACAGACCAGCTAGATCTACTGTTTCTAATATAATATGACAGACCAGCTAGATCTACTGTCTCTATTATATTATGACAGACCAACTAGATCTACTGTCTCTATTATAATATGACAGACCAGCTAGATCTACTGTCTCTATTATAATATGACAGACCAGCTAGATCTACTGTCTCTATTCTATTTTGACAGACAGGGTAGATCTCCTGTCTCTGTTATATTATGACAGACCAGCTAGATCTACTGTCTCTATTATATTATGACAGACCAACAAGATCTACTGTCTCTATTATATTATGACAGACCAGCTAGATCTACTGTCTCTAATATATTATGATAGACCAGCTAGATCTACTGTCTCTATTATATTATGACAGACCAACTAGATCTAATGTCTCTATTATATTATGACAGACCAACTAGATCTACTGTCTCTATTCTATTTTGACAGACAGGGTAGATCTCCTGTCTCTGTTATATTATGACAGACCAGCTAGATCTACTGTCTCTATTATATTATGACAGACCAACAAGATCTACTGTCTCTATTATATTATGACAGACCAGCTAGATCTACTGTCTCTAATATATTATGATAGACCAGCTAGATCTACTGTCTCTATTATATTATGACAGACCAACTAGATCTAATGTCTCTATTATATTATGACAGACCAACTAGATCTACTGTCTCTATTATATTATGACAGACCAGCTAGATCTACTGTCTCTATTATATTTTGACAGACCAGGTAGATCTACTGTCTCTATTATATTTTGACAGACCAGCTAGATCTACTATCTCTATTTGATTATGACAGACCAGCTAGATCTACTGTCTCTATTATAGTATGACAGACCAGCTAGATCTACTGTCTCTATTCTGTTATGACAGATCAGCTAGATCTACTGTCTCTATTATAATGACAGACCAGCTCGATCTACTGTCTCTATTATAGTATGACAGACCAGCTAGATCTACTGTCTCTATTATATTATGACAGACCAGCTCGATCTACTGTCTCTATTATATTATGACAGACCAGCTAGATCTACTGTCTCTATTATATTATGACAGACCAGCTAGATCTACTGTCTCTATTATATTATGACAGACCAGCTAGATCTACTGTCTCTATTATAATGACAGACCAGCTCGATCTACTGTCTCTATTATATTATGACAGACCAGCTAGATCTACTGTCTCTATTATATTATGACAGACCAGCTAGATCTACTGTTTCTAATATAATATGACAGACCAGCTAGATCTACTGTCTCTATTATATTATGACAGACCAACTAGATCTACTGTCTCTATTATAATATGACAGACCAGCTAGATCTACTGTCTCTATTATAATATGAGAGACCAGCTAGATCTACTGTCTCTATTATATTATGACAGACCAGCTCGATCTACTGTCTCTATTATATTATGACAGACCAGCTAGATCTACTGTCTCTATTATATTATGACAGACCAGCTAGATCTACTGTTTCTAATATAATATGACAGACCAGCTAGATCTACTGTCTCTATTATATTATGACAGACCAACTAGATCTACTGTCTCTATTATAATATGACAGACCAGCTAGATCTACTCTCTCTATTATAATATGACAGACCAGCTAGATCTACTGTCTCTATTATATTATGACAGACCAGCTAGATCTACTGTCTCTATTATGATATGACAGACCAGCTAGATCTACTGTCTCTATTCTGTTATGACAGATAAGCTAGATCTACTGTCTCTATTATAATACTATTATAATATGACAGACCAGCTAAATCTACTGTCTCTATTATAATATGACAGACCAGCGAGATCTACTGTCTCTATTATAATATGACAGACCAGCTATATCTACTATCTCTATGTTATTATGACAGACCAGCTAGATCTACTGTCTCTATTATATTATGACAGACCAGCCAGATCTACTGTCTCTATTATATTATGACAGACCAGCTAGATCTACTGTCTCTATTATAATGACAGACCAGCTCGATCTACTGTCTCTATTATATTATGACAGACCAGCTAGATCTACTGTCTCTATTATATTATGACAGACCAGCTAGATCTACTGTTTCTAATATAATATGACAGACCAGCTAGATCTACTGTCTCTATATTATGACAGACCAACTAGATCTACTGTCTCTATTATAATATGACAGACCAGCTAGATCTACTGTCTCTATTATAATATGAGAGACCAGCTAGATCTACTGTCTCTATTATATTATGACAGACCAGCTCGATCTACTGTCTCTATTATATTATGACAGACCAGCTAGATCTACTGTCTCTATTATATTATGACAGACCAACTAGATCTACTGTCTCTATTATAATATGACAGACCAGCTAGATCTACTGTCTCTATTATAATATGAGAGACCAGCTAGATCTACTGTCTCTATTATATTATGACAGACCAGCTCGATCTACTGTCTCTATTATATTATGACAGACCAGCTAGATCTACTGTCTCTATTATATTATGACAGACCAGCTAGATCTACTGTTTCTAATATAATATGACAGACCAGCTAGATCTACTGTCTCTATTATATTATGACAGACCAACTAGATCTACTGTCTCTATTATAATATGACAGACCAGCTAGATCTACTCTCTCTATTATAATATGACAGACCAGCTAGATCTACTGTCTCTATTATATTATGACAGACCAGCTAGATCTACTGTCTCTATTATGATATGACAGACCAGCTAGATCTACTGTCTCTATTCTGTTATGACAGATAAGCTAGATCTACTGTCTCTATTATAATACTATTATAATATGACAGACCAGCTAAATCTACTGTCTCTATTATAATATGACAGACCAGCGAGATCTACTGTCTCTATTATATTATGACAGACCAGCTAGATCTGCTGTCTCTATTATATTATGACAGACCAGCTAGATCTACTGTCTCTATTATATTATGACAGACCAACTAGATGTATTGTCTCTATTATATTATGACAGACCAGCTAGATCTACATTCTCTATTATATTTTTACAGACCAGGTAGATCTACTGTCTCTATTATATTATGACAGACCAGCTAGATCTGCTGTCTCTATTATATTATGACAGACCAGCTAGATCTACTGTCTCTATTATATTATGACAGACCAGCTAGATCTACTGTCTCTATTATATTATGACAGACCAGCTAGATCTACTGTCTCTATTATATTATGACAGACCAGCTAGATCTACTGTCTCTATTATATTATGACAGACCAGCTAGATCTACTATCTCTATTATATTATGACAGACCAGCTAGATCTACTGTCTCTATTATAATGACAGACCAGCTAGATCTACTGTCTCTATTATAATGACAGACCAGCTCGATCTACTGTCTCTATTATATTATGACAGACCAGCTAGATCTACTGACTCTATTATATTATGACAGACCAGCTAGATCTACTGTCTCTATTATAATGACAGACCAGCTCGATCTACTGTCTCTATTATATTATGACAGACCAGCTCGATCTACTGTCTCTATTATATTATGACAGACCAGCTAGATCTACTGTCTCTATTATATTATGACAGACCAGCTAGATCTACTGTCTCTATTATATTATGACAGACCAACTAGATCTACTGTCTCTATTATAATATGACAGACCAGCTAGATCTACTGTCTCTATTATAATATGAGAGACCAGCTCGATCTACTGTCTCTATTATATTATGACAGACCAGCTAGATCTACTGTCTCTATTATATTATGACAGACCAGCTAGATCTACTGTTTCTAATATAATATGACAGACCAGCTAGATCTACTGTCTCTATTATATTATGACAGACCAACTAGATCTACTGTCTCTATTATAATATGACAGACCAGCTAGATCTACTGTCTCTATTATAATATGACAGACCAGCTAGATCTACTGTCTCTATTCTATTTTGACAGACAGGTAGATCTCCTGTCTCTGTTATATTATGACAGACCAGCTAGATCTACTGTCTCTATTATATTATGACAGACCAACAAGATCTACTGTCTCTATTATATTATGACAGACCAGCTAGATCTACTGTCTCTAATATATTATGATAGACCAGCTAGATCTACTGTCTCTATTATATTATGACAGACCAACTAGATCTAATGTCTCTATTATATTATGACAGACCAACTAGATCTACTGTCTCTATTATATTATGACAGACCAGCTAGATCTACTGTCTCTATTATATTTTGACAGACCAGGTAGATCTACTGTCTCTATTATATTTTGACAGACCAGCTAGATCTACTATCTCTATTTGATTATTACAGACCAGCTAGATCTACTGTCTCTATTATAGTATGACAGACCAGCTAGATCTACTGTCTCTATTCTGTTATGACAGATCAGCTAGATCTACTGTCTCTATTATAATGACAGACCAGCTCGATCTACTGTCTCTATTATAGTATGACAGACCAGCTAGATCTACTGTCTCTATTATATTATGACAGACTAACTAGATCTACTGTCTCTAATATATTATGATAGACCAGCTAGATCTACTGTCTCTATTATATTATGACAGACCAACTAGATCTAATGTCTCTATTATATTATGACAGACCAGCTAGATCTACTGTCTCTATTATATTATGACAGACCAGCTAGATCTACTGTCTCTATAATGATAGACCAGCTCGATCTACTGTCTCTATTATATTATGACAGACCAGCTAGATCTACTGTCTCTATTATATTATGACAGACCAGCTAGATCTACTGTCTCTACTATATTATGACAGACCAGCTAGATCTACTGTCTCTATTATAATGACAGACCAGCTCGATCTACTGTCTCTATTATATTATGACAGACCAGCTAGATCTACTGTCTCTATTATATTATGACAGACCAGCTAGATCTACTGTTTCTAATATAATATGACAGACCAGCTAGATCTACTGTCTCTATTATATTATGACAGACCAACTAGATCTACTGTCTCTATTATAATATGACAGACCAGCTAGATCTCTGTCTCTATTATAATATGAGAGACCAGCTAGATCTACTGTCTCTATTATATTATGACAGACCAGCTCGATCTACTGTCTCTATTATATTATGACAGACCAGCTAGATCTACTGTCTCTATTATATTATGACAGACCAGCTAGATCTACTGTTTCTAATATAATATGACAGACCAGCTAGATCTACTGTCTCTATTATATTATGACAGACCAACTAGATCTACTGTCTCTATTATAATATGACAGACCAGCTAGATCTACTCTCTCTATTATAATATGACAGACCAGCTAGATCTACTGTCTCTATTATATTATGACAGACCAGCTAGATCTACTGTCTCTATTATGATATGACAGACCAGCTAGATCTACTGTCTCTATTCTGTTATGACAGATAAGCTAGATCTACTGTCTCTATTATAATACTATTATAATATGACAGACCAGCTAAATCTACTGTCTCTATTATAATATGACAGACCAGCGAGATCTACTGTCTCTATTATAATATGACAGACCAGCTATATCTACTATCTCTATGTTATTATGACAGACCAGCTAGATCTACTGTCTCTATTATATTATGACAGACCAGCTAGATCTACTGTCTCTATTATATTATGACAGACCAGCTAGATCTACTGTCTCTATTATAATGACAGACCAGCTCGATCTACTGTCTCTATTATATTATGACAGACCAGCTAGATCTACTGTCTCTATTATATTATGACAGACCAGCTAGATCTACTGTTTCTAATATAATATGACAGACCAGCTAGATCTACTGTCTCTATTATATTATGACAGACCAACTAGATCTACTGTCTCTATTATAATATGACAGACCAGCTAGATCTACTGTCTCTATTATAATATGAGAGACCAGCTAGATCTACTGTCTCTATTATATTATGACAGACCAGCTCGATCTACTGTCTCTATTATATTATGACAGACCAGCTAGATCTACTGTCTCTATTATATTATGACAGACCAACTAGATCTACTGTCTCTATTATAATATGACAGACCAGCTAGATCTACTGTCTCTATTATAATATGAGAGACCAGCTAGATCTACTGTCTCTATTATATTATGACAGACCAGCTCGATCTACTGTCTCTATTATATTATGACAGACCAGCTAGATCTACTGTCTCTATTATATTATGACAGACCAGCTAGATCTACTGTTTCTAATATAATATGACAGACCAGCTAGATCTACTGACTCTATTATATTATGACAGACCAACTAGATCTACTGTCTCTATTATAATATGACAGACCAGCTAGATCTACTCTCTCTATTATAATATGACAGACCAGCTAGATCTACTGTCTCCATTATATTATGACAGACCAGCTAGATCTACTGTCTCTATTATGATATGACAGACCAGCTAGATCTACTGTCTCTATTCTGTTATGACAGATAAGCTAGATCTACTGTCTCTATTATAATACTATTATAATATGACAGACCAGCTAAATCTACTGTCTCTATTATAATATGACAGACCAGCGAGATCTACTGTCTCTATTATAATATGACAGACCAGCTATATCTACTATCTCTATGTTATTATGACAGACCAGCTAGATCTACTGTCTCTATTATAATATGACAGACCAACTAGATGTACTGTCTCTATTATATTATGACAGACCAGCTAGATCTACATTCTCTATTATATTTTTACAGACCAGGTAGATCTACTGTCTCTATTATATTATGACAGACCAGCTAGATCTGCTGTCTCTATTATATTATGACAGACCAGCTAGATCTACTGTCTCTATTATATTATGACAGACCAGCTAGATCTACTGTCTCTATTATATTATGACAGACCAGCTAGATCTACTGTCTCTATTATATTATGACAGACCAGCTAGATCTACTGTCTCTATTATATTATGACAGACCAGCTAGATCTACTGTCTCTATTATAATGACAGACCAGCTCGATCTACTGTCTCTATTATATTATGACAGACCAGCTAGATCTACTGTCTCTATTATATTATGACAGACCAGCTAGATCTACTGTCTCTATTGTAATGACAGACCAGCTCGATCTACTGTCTCTATTATATTATGACAGACCAGCTAGATCTACTGTCTCTATTATATTATGACAGACCAGCTAGATCTACTGTCTCTATTATATTATGACAGACCAGCTAGATCTACTGTCTCTATTATATTATGACAGACCAACTAGATCTACTGTCTCTATTATAATATGACAGACCAGCTAGATCTACTGTCTCTATTATAATATGAGAGACCAGCTAGATCTACTGTCTCTATTATATTATGACAGACCAGCTCGATCTACTGTCTCTATTATATTATGACAGACCAGCTAGATCTACTGTCTCTATTATATTATGACAGACCAGCTAGATCTACTGTTTCTAATATAATATGACAGACCAGCTAGATCTACTGTCTCTATTATATTATGACAGACCAACTAGATCTACTGTCTCTATTATAATATGACAGACCAGCTAGATCTACTGTCTCTATTATAATATGACAGACCAGCTAGATCTACTGTCTCTATTATATTATGACAGACCAGCTAGATCTACTGTCTCTATTATGATATGACAGACCAGCTAGATCTACTGTCTCTATTCTGTTATGACAGATAAGCTAGATCTACTGTCTCTATTATAATACTATTATAATATGACAGACCAGCTAGATCTACTGTCTCTATTATAATATGACAGACCAGCGAGATCTACTGTCTCTATTATAATATGACAGACCAGCTATATCTACTATCTCTATGTTATTATGACAGACCAGCTAGATCTACTGTCTCTATTATAATATGACAGACCAACTAGATCTACTGTCTCTATTATATTATGACAGACCAGCTAGATCTACATTCTCTATTATATTTTGACAGACCAGGTAGATCTACTGTCTCTATTATATTATGACAGACCAGCTAGATCTGCTGTCTCTATTATATTATGACAGACCAGCTAGATCTACTGTCTCTATTATATTATGACAGACCAGCTAGATCTACTGTCTCTATTATATTATGACATACCAGCTATATCTACTATCTCTATTTTATTATGACAGACCAGCTAGATCTACTGTCTCTATTATAGTATGACAGACCAGCTAGATCTACTGTCTCTATTCTGTTATGACAGACCAGCTAGATCTACTGTCTCTATTATGTTATGACAGACCAACTAGATCTACTGTCTCTATTATATTATGACAGACCAGCTAGATCTACTGTCTCTATTATATTATGACAGACCAGCTAGATCTACTGTTTCTAATATAATATGACAGACCAGCTAGATCTACTGTCTCTATTATATTATGACAGACCAACTAGATCTACTGTCTCTATTATAATATGACAGACAAGTTAGATCTACTGTCTCTATTATATTATGACAGACCAGCTCGATCTACTGTCTCTATTATATTATGACAGACCAGCTAGATCTACTGTCTCTATTATATTATGACAGACCAGCTAGAGCAACTGTTTCTAATATAATATGACAGACCAGCTAGATCTACTGTCTCTATTATATTATGACAGACCAGCTAGATCTACTGTCTCTATTATATTATGACAGACCAGCTAGATCTACTGTTTCTAATATAATATGACAGACCAGCTAGATCTACTGTCTCTATTATATTATGACAGACCAACTAGATCTACTGTCTCTATTATATTATGACAGACCAGCTAGATCTACTGTCTCTATTATATTATGACAGACCAGCTAGATCTACTGTTTCTAATATAATATGACAGACCAGCTAGATCTACTGTCTCTATTATATTATGACAGACCAACTAGATCTACTGTCTCTATTATAATATGACAGACCAGCTAGATCTACTGTCTCTATTATAATATGAGAGACCAGCTAGATCTACTGTCTCTATTATATTATGACAGACCAGCTCGATCTACTGTCTCTATTATATTATGACAGACCAGCTAGATCTACTGTCTCTATTATATTATGACAGACCAGCTAGATCTACTGTTTCTAATATAATATGACAGACCAGCTAGATCTACTGTCTCTATTATATTATGACAGACCAACTAGATCTACTGTCTCTATTATAATATGACAGACCAACTAGATCTACTGTCTCTATTATAATATGACAGACCAGCTAGATCTACTGTCTCTATTATAATATGACAGACCAGCTAGTTCTACTGTCTCTATTATATTATGACAGACCAGCTAGATCTACTGTCTCTATTATGATATGACAGACCAGCTAGATCTACTGTCTCTATTCTGTTATGACAGATAAGCTAGATCTACTGTCTCTATTATAATACTATTATAATATGACAGACCAGCTAGATCTACTGTCTCTATTATAATATGACAGACCAGCGAGATCTACTGTCTCTATTATAATATGACAGACCAGCTATATCTACTATCTCTATGTTATTATGACAGACCAGCTAGATCTACTGTCTCTATTATAATATGACAGACCAACTAGATCTACTGTCTCTATTATATTATGACAGACCAGCTAGATCTACATTCTCTATTATATTTTGACAGACCAGGTAGATCTACTGTCTCTATTATATTATGACAGACCAGCTAGATCTGCTGTCTCTATTATATTATGACAGACCAGCTAGATCTACTGTCTCTATTATATTATGACAGACCAGCTAGATCTACTGTCTCTATATTATGACATACCAGCTATATCTACTATCTCTATTTTATTATGACAGACCAGCTAGATCTACTGTCTCTATTATAGTATGAGAGACCAGCTAGATCTACTGTCTCTATTCTGTTATGACAGACCAGCTAGATCTACTGTCTCTATTATATTATGACAGACCAGCTCGATCTACTGTCTCTATTATATTATGACAGACCAGCTAGATCTACTGTCTCTATTATATTATGACAGACCAGCTAGAGCAACTGTTTCTAATATAATATGACAGACCAGCTAGATCTACTGTCTCTATTATATTATGACAGACCAGCTAGATCTACTGTCTCTATTATATTATGACAGACCAGCTAGATCTACTGTTTCTAATATAATATGACAGACCAGCTAGATCTACTGTCTCTATTATATTATGACAGACCAACTAGATCTACTGTCTCTATTATATTATGACAGACCAGCTAGATCTACTGTCTCTATTATATTATGACAGACCAGCTAGATCTACTGTTTCTAATATAATATGACAGACCAGCTAGATCTACTGTCTCTATTATATTATGACAGACCAACTAGATCTACTGTCTCTATTATAATATGACAGACCAGCTAGATCTACTGTCTCTATTATAATATGAGAGACCAGCTAGATCTACTGTCTCTATTATATTATGACAGACCAGCTCGATCTACTGTCTCTATTATATTATGACAGACCAGCTAGATCTACTGTCTCTATTATATTATGACAGACCAGCTAGATCTACTGTTTCTAATATAATATGACAGACCAGCTAGATCTACTGTCTCTATTATATTATGACAGACCAACTAGATCTACTGTCTCTATTATAATATGACAGACCAGCTAGATCTACTGTCTCTATTATAATATGACAGACCAGCTAGATCTACTGTCTCTATTATATTATGACAGACCAGCTAGATCTACTGTCTCTATTATGATATGACAGACCAGCTAGATCTACTGTCTCTATTCTGTTATGACAGATAAGCTAGATCTACTGTCTCTATTATAATACTATTATAATATGACAGACCAGCTAGATCTACTGTCTCTATTATAATATGACAGACCAGCGAGATCTACTGTCTCTATTATAATATGACAGACCAGCTATATCTACTATCTTTATGTTATTATGACAGACCAGCTAGATCTACTGTCTCTATTATAATATGACAGACCAACTAGATCTACTGTCTCTATTATATTATGACAGACCAGCTAGATCTACATTCTCTATTATATTTTGACAGACCAGGTAGATCTACTGTCTCTATTATATTATGACAGACCAGCTAGATCTGCTGTCTCTATTATATTATGACAGACCAGCTAGATCTACTGTCTCTATTATATTATGACAGACCAGCTAGATCTACTGTCTCTATTATATTATGACATACCAGCTATATCTACTATCTCTATTTTATTATGACAGACCAGCTAGATCTACTGTCTCTATTATAGTATGAGAGACCAGCTAGATCTACTGTCTCTATTCTGTTATGACAGACCAGCTAGATCTACTGTCTCTATTATATTATGACAGACCAACTAGATCTACTGTCTCTATTATATTATGACAGACCAGCTAGATCTACTGTCTCTATTATATTATGACAGACCAGCTAGATCTACTGTTTCTAATATAATATGACAGACCAGCTAGATCTACTGTCTCTATTATATTATGACAGACCAACTAGATCTACTGTCTCTATTATAATATGACAGACCAGCTAGATCTACTGTCTCTATTATATTATGACAGACCAGCTAGATCTACTGTTTCTAATATAATATGACAGACCAGCTAGATCTACTGTCTCTATTATATTATGACAGACCAACTAGATCTACTGTCTCTATTATAATATGACAGACCAGCTAGATCTACTGTCTCTATTATAATATGACAGACAAGCTAGATCTACTGTCTCTATTATATTATGACAGACCAGCTCGATCTACTGTCTCTATTATATTATGACAGACCAGCTAGATCTACTGTCTCTATTATATTATGACAGACCAGCTAGAGCTACTGTTTCTAATATAACATGACAGACCAGCTAGATCTACTGTCTCTATTATAATATGAGAGACCAGCTAGATCTACTGTCTCTATTCTGTTATGACAGATAAGCTAGATCTACTGTCTCTATTCTGTTATGACAGATAAGCTAGATCTACTGTCTCTATCATAATATGACAGACCAGCTAGATCTACTGTCTCTATTATAATATGACAGACCAGCGAGATCTACTGTCTCTATTCTAATATGACAGACCAGCTATATCTACTATCTCTATGTTATTATGACAGACCAGACCAACTAGATCTACTGTCTCTATTATATTATGACAGACCAGCTAGATCTACTTTCTCTATTATATTTTGACAGACCAGGTAGATCTACTGTCTCTATTATATTATGACAGACCAGCTAGATCTGCTGTCTCTATTATATTATGACAGACCAGCTAGATCTACTGTCTCTATTATATTATGACAGACCAGCTAGATCTACTGTCTCTATTATATTATGACAGACCAGCTAGATCTACTGTCTCTATTATATTATGACAGACCAGCTAGATCTACTGTCTCTGTTATAGTATGACAGACCAGCTAGATCTACTGTCTCTATTCTGTTATGACAGACCAGCTAGATCTACTGTCTCTATTATATTATGACAGACCAACTAGATCTACTGTCTCTATTATATTATGACAGACCAGCTAGATCTACTGTCTCTATTATAATATGACAGACCAACTAGATCTACTGTCTCTATTATAATATGACAGAGCAACTAGATCT
>NW_026282910.1:0-1545 GCF_023373465.1 Oncorhynchus keta
ACCTCCCCACTGTGTCTGGTGTTGACTACCCAGCCTACCAGATCTCCCGGCTCACCTCCTGCCTCCCCCACTGTGTCTGGTGTTGACTCACCCACAACCTACCAGGCCTCAGCTCACCTCCCCACTGTGTCTGAGGTGTTGTCTACCTAGCTACCAGGCCTCCCAGCTCACCTCCCACTGTGTCTGGTGTTGACTACCCACAACCTACCAGATCTCCCAGCTCACCACCCCACCTCACCACGTCCTGCCTGTGTCTGGTTGACTGCCTGACCTACCGGTTGCCTCCCAGCTCCACCTCCCACCTGTCCACTGTGTCTGGTGGGCTATGACAAGCCTGCCAGACCTCCCAATATCCTCCCACTGTGTCTGGTGTTGACTACCCACAACCTATCAGATCTCCCAGCTCACCTCCCCACTGTGTCTGGTGTTATTACCTGACCTACCAGACCCCTAGCTCACCCTCCCCACGTCCCCCTGTGTCTGGTGTTGACTACCCTGACCTGACCTCCCAGGCTCCGCCTCCCACTGTGTCTGAGGTGTTCTCCACACCTCCCACCTCCGTCCCCCTGTGTCTGGTGTTGACTACCTGACCTGCCACCTCCCAGCTCCACCTCCCACTGTGCTCCACCTGACCTCCCCACTCCCCCGCCTGTCTGCAGTTGATTGACTCCTGACCAACCAGGCCTCCCCAGCTCACCTCCCCACTGTGTCTGGTGTTGACTACCCCTGACCTACCAGACCTCCCCAGCTCACCCCTCCCCACTGTGTCTGGTGTTGTCTGCCCTGACCTACCAGGCCTCGATCACCTCCCACCTCCCCACGTCCCCCTGTGTCTGGTGTTGACTACACTGACCTACCCAGGCCTCCCAGCTCACCTCCCCACTGTGTCTGGTGTTGACTACCCACAACCTATCAGATCTCGGCTCACCTCCCCACTGTGTCTGGTGTTGACTACCAGCCTACCAGATCCCAGCTCACCTCCCAAGTCTGTGTCTGGTGTTGACTACCTGACCTATCAGGATCTCCCGGCTCACTCCCCCGTCCCCCTGTGTCTGGTGTTGACTACCCTGACCTACCAGATCTCCCAGCTCCACCTCCTACCTCCCCACTGTGTCTGGTGTTGACTACCCACAACCTGGGCCTCCCAGGCTCACCTCCCCGTCCCCCTGTGTCTGATGACTACCTGACCTACCAGACCTCCCAGCTCACCTCCCCACTGTGTCTGGTTGACATCAGCCTACCAGACCTCCCCCTTGTCTGTCTGATTGACTACCCTGACCTACCAGATATCCCAGCTCTTCCCCACGTCCTGTGTCTAGTTGACTACCCACAACCTACCAGATACTCAAACTCACCTCCCCACTGTGTCTGGTGTTGACTACCCACAACCTACCAGGCCTCCAGCTCACACTCCCCCTGTGTCTGGTGTTGACTACCCACAACCTATCAGATCTCCCGGCTCACCTCCCCCCGTCCCCCTGTGTCTGGTGTTGACTACCCACAACCTACCAGGCCTCCCAGCTCACCTCCCCACGTCCCCTGTGT
>NW_026282911.1:0-6541 GCF_023373465.1 Oncorhynchus keta
AAGTATTGAGTAATAGCACACGGGTTACTTTCTAAGTTGTATATCGTCTCTCACGGTCAGGGAAGGGTTCAATTAGACTGTTTCTCAAGTCGGCCTACAACGCTGATGTTAGCAGCAGAACAAACTCCAATCACAGGTAAAGAGGAGTTCAATAGTTACAACAGCAAATCATGGGACATTACAATACAGTGGTTGGTCGGCTTTAAGACAGACATCCCAATCATAGGACATTACATTACAGTGGTTGTCGGCACTCTCAGTGTTAACAGACCTGGTTCAATTGTAGCCATGTTCTGTTCCAACAGACCTGGTTCAATCTGTAGCCATGTTCTGTTCCAACAGAGATGGTTCAATCTAGCCATGTTCTGTTCTGTTCTGTTCCAACAGAGATGGTTCAATCTGTAGCCAATGCCTGGAGCGGTTTGGCAGGTGACACATAGCAGGTCTGAGCATGTTACTAGAATTACTGACAATCTCTGGAGTTAGGCTAGTCTATAACAGTACATAAACATTGCATTTATTTACACTTCCAGATGATAACTATCTACGATAATCAAGCCAGAGAGATACAACTGTTTCATGTGTTCTGTCTCCCATGAAACAAGCACCATAATAAATAATCAAATGAGTACTAGACTATAGAATCCAGCCATATGTTCTGTGGGTAAATTCTATGAATTATATTTCTATGGCCCCAAAACATTCAAGGAACCACAATACCACAAATCTTCGACAATATGCTTTTCTCTTGCCTCCTCACTTTTCCCTGCGTGTACTGCTTGTCCCTGTATTTTAAAAGTTTAATTGAGTCCCAAACCATCAATGGTTAATGTGTAGAGAGAGAGAGAGAAGAGAGAAAGAGAGGAGAGGGAGAGAGAGAAGAGAGAGAGAGAAGAGAGAGAGAGGAGAGAGAGAGAGAGAAAGAGAGGGAAGAGAGAGAGAGCGAGAGCGAGAGAGATTGGGCGAAGACCAACCCCCCCTGGATGTTTCAGTTAGGTTCTGCTGCTCCGGTGTCTTGCTTGTCAGTTCTCTCTTGTGCGGTGGTTAGTGGATTCTCTTCAACGCATTGATAAGATCTCTACAAATAATATTCAAGGTAGGTTTATTTCTGTATGCAATGTCGCAGTGCTAGTCTATGTTAATAGAATGCGTTTGACCAATTACGCGGTCATTGGATGCGTTGCTTTTACGCGCTGTGAATTTCGTCTTACTTTATATCTGTTGTAAAAGATAAGGGTGTCTGCAGTGTGCTGAATCTCTTCTCAGAACATGTTTGAATTCGGTTGAATCCAATTTCACTTTCTATTTATGATATTTCGTTTGACATGTATGTAGCCTGTTGTGTGGAATGCACAAGCCGTTAACTTATTTTTGGTCTGTGGACCGTGGGAACTTTACAGACCATGCCCATCGCAATGAGACGTTATTGGGGTAATCAGCGTACGGCAATTAGGCTGAATTTAGACAGGCAGTCTTTTGACCAATTAGATCAGTTCTGATAAAGATATGATGTGATCGGGGTAATTACCGGTCAATGGGCTGAATTGGAAATGTAGGCATATGAGCACAAGACGTTGAAAAAACGTCTGAACCAATTTTGCTTAGTGAGATGTGATTCCATGGCAATGTGCAGTGAGATACAACGGTCACTATATCATATTTTTAAGAACAGTTAGACTTCTCTATATGTATCCTATTGTATCCAGGCTATATTGTGTAATTTGTGTTGCCTATGCATTGTTTAGTTGTTTGTTTGAAACATATACATCCTATTAAATTGAGTATTCTAATTCCTAGCAATTCTATAGTTTGAACCTTGAAATGTCAAATCTGTTGCCCTAATTTCATTGGCTACAGATTAGATTCGAGTTAACGTTTCCAGACAAGGCCATTTTTTAAATCTTACCATATGACTCAAGGCAAGAAAAAAAAATCCATTCTCAAAACACAAGACTCAAAGGAATGCGACCCGGTTGACACTTAATGGTTTTCTTACATAAACATTATCTGATCAAAGACATTCTCCACTCTGGTTTCGATTTCTTTTGACAAGACATTATTTATGAAAGTATATGCATTCCAGATTACATTCCATACATTTTACATTGATTTCCTTCTGGAAACTTGAGCAACTCAAATTTACTCCAACCTACTGACATTTCACCCCGACTGTGCTATGACGAAGCTGGCAGGTGAAAGTGTCCGCGTGTGCCAACTTTACAGACGCACTGTTATGACGCTGAATGTCTAACATCGTTAACGTGATTAACTCTCTCTTTAAACATAATTAAGGTAGTTAAGGAAGAGCTTGAAACATTTCACATGGCCTCTTTAGGTACTCGCTAACTCAGACAAAACCTTTACCCCAAGTGGTCACTATGTGTTTTAAACTAAGCGCATGTGTCGCTATCTCAATGTCGCCTCTGCTCCACTTCCCATAAACCCAATGTTTTAATAAAAAATGAATCTCTATAGCAAACGTTTTAGGGCAACGAATTAAAGATTGCCTTCAATAGGCTCATTTAATTAAAATTAAAATGTAGATAAATGTTTTAGTTATTTTTTTTAATGTGTTTGTTTATTTGTTTTTCATTATGTGTTTGTAATTAGTCATACTGTACTGTTCTCACCCTAATGTCCTCTGTATTATTTAATTCACAGGAGTTGGACAATAAGCGGCTCAGTCAAGACTCCTTCAAACAGAGCACATGAGCACCCCTGGTGGCATTGACAAGCATAACGCCTGTGATCAGAGACGTGGGGAAAGAGAACCACGACCTGACTCAGCTGCAACTAACATCTTCTTGTCTATTGGATTATAGTTCTGTCATTGTATGGAGCGAAACTCACAGAGAGCCCCCATACCAACTGGTATTGATCGGTAACTGAAGCATGACAAGTTAAACTATGCATTAATTAATACCTAGAATAAGGTATTAAAAAGTCAACCAAAGAGTTCACTAAAGAAGACAACAAACTACAGAAACATGGAGATGGAAGCCTCCCGTGCTGCTTACGCTGGGGCCTTCCCCACTGAATCTATAGGCTCTCTACCCACCAACACCTCCTCTCCAAGCCTGCTCCAATTCTTCTGGGATTACCAGAACAATGATGTCATTGTGACGCACTACAACTACACAGGCAAGCTCCACACAGACCGGTATCGTGAAGGGTTAAAACCTGAAGCCATAGCCTTCCTGGTAGTGTGTCTTCTTATCGTCCTGGAGAATGCTGTGGTTCTAATAGCCATCTGGACCAATAAGAAGTTCCACCTGCCCATGTACTATCTCCTAGGTAACCGTTGTTGTTTTTGTCCTACATCCACCCCCCTTTCTTCAGAGGACAACTTGACTATACTATATTGACTATACTTGACTATACGTTATATAACTTTATATAATTTTTAAATGTTATGTTACAATACAATTTTAAACAATCCACCATATGCAATTCCATTAATTTTCTATATTTTCTTCCTAGGTAACCTGACTCTGTCAGACCTCCTGGCCGGTGTCACCTACATGGCCAATATCATCATGTCTGGTCCTAATACACTGAGACTAACTCCAATACTCTGGTTTCTGAGGGAAGGAGGCGTCTTTATCACATTAGCCGCCTCCGTTATCAGCCTATTGGCCATCGCGATAGAACGCCACGTTACCATGGTGACAATGAAACCATACCACGGGGCAAAGAAGGGTCGGCTGCTGGCTCTGATCGGGGGAGCTGGGCGTTAGCAGGGCTGCTGGGGGTGCTCCCCGTCCTGGGCTGGAACTGTATGGGTCGCCTGGACCGCTGTTCCACGGTTCTCCCGCTCTACGCCAAGTCTTACATCCTGTGCTGCGTGTCCGTGTTCAGCGGCGTGCTCCTCGCCATCGTCGTTCTCTACGCCCGTGTCTTCCGTATCGTGCGCACTAACACCCAGCGCCAACGCCTCGGAGGAGCAAAGGGAAGCCTTCGCAAAGGCCTCGCCAGGAAATCCCAGAAGTACATGGCGCTCCTCAAGACAGTCACTATTGTACTTGGCGTCTTCATCGCTTGTTGGTTGCCACTCTTCCTCCTCCTCGGCCTAGACTCATTCTGCCCTGCCCGCCGCTGCCGACTGCTCCTCAAGGCGGACTACTTCCTGGGTGTTGCCATGGTGAACTCGCTCCTCAACCCCATAATATACACCCTGACCAGCAAAGACATGCGTCGCGCTATTTTAAAACTGCTCTGCCGCCCGTGTCTCATGACCAAGGACGGGCAGGTGAAGAGGATGGGGGTGCCGTTCCTGGAGTGTAGCTTCAGTAAGACGGAGGTGGCATCGAAGAAGCTGGAAGGCCTGGAGACGACGATCTCCTCTGGGAACATCGTCACGGCTCAGTCACCCATAAAGACTCTCTACCCCAAGCTCTTCAAGGTCTAAAGAGCCTAATGTGGATAGCTCTGTGATGGACAGGGAACTAACTCCCTATAGAAGATGGACAACATAAGTGCTCCATATGGCCTCCTGAAAAGACAGACCTGAAGGACCCTTTGGGCAGCTCTGTGTTTAAGAGAGTAAACCATAGAATTAGGGGCTTTGTCCCTTCCAGTAATTGTATTTCTATGGAGTGAACTTCATATTGAAGTGGTGGACAACAGGAGTGCTCAATATGGCCACCTGAAAACGGCATCACTTCCTGTTTGGCAATTCAACTCCAATGGCCTCCGGCCGACTAGCCTACATCTATAGCTCTCTTCTGGCCAATGAACTAAGCCTAAGAGCAAACCCTGAAAAAGAAGAGGAATGATCTATGATTGCGAAGAGATATAGCTACAGGTAAGTTTTTGATGAGAGCATCAAGTTCAGACATATCTCTCTTCAGCAAGTCTGTAGTGGTGCACTTGCAGCAATATCACCACATCAAAAGACTGATGTTGTAAGAATGATGACTAAACATCAAGCCAGGTGGAAGAAATTAAAATGTGAATTAAGCAACTCTTCTGGTACTCACAAAAACCTTCCAGAACTGATTTGCACTAAGTTAACTCTGCATTGAGAGAGCATTGAAAGCCATGGATTAAGATTGGACATTCTGTTCTAGAACTAAGACTGTAAACTGGACATTCCAACCATGTTGAGTTGTTGTGGCGAGTGCGGCTCGGTTTACTTCACCCAACGTTTTCTATGTTGTTGTTGTTGTTGTTGTTTGAAATACCTTAAAGGCGCAATATGTACATAATAATGTGCCTGTGGACACCTGGACTTACGTGGCTCGGTCCATGTTGTGCCTGCCTGTGTCCCAAATGGCACCCTATTCCCTATACAGTGCACTACTTTTGACATTTGGGATACACTCCGAGACGCCGGTTGTGATAACCCCATACAGCTACACAGTGTGCCCAAACAGAAGCCTATACAGGAAGTGGATGCTGTGTTGTTCACCCACCAGTTGCTCTTTGAAACACAAACACACAATGGAAACCTACGCATGCACCTAAACATTGTGGTACCTGGATGTGGAGGGAGATGTCAAACAATATTAAGATCACAGGATGCTGGTGAGGGGAGGACGACTCATAATAATGGCTGGAATGGAATAAATGGAATGGTGTTAAAAGTCATATAAACCAAGTGTTTTATACCGTTCCATTAATTATGTTCCAGCCATCACTATAAGCCCCTCCTCCCCAATTAAGGTGCCATGAGCCACCTGTGACTAAGATTATAATTTGAGTAGAAAATCTCCACACTGTTTTAGTGGCATTGTAGCTGTAGCTGTTGTTCTGGGCTTACTCAGTCAAGTAGAAACTATCTGTTAGTTCCTGATTCGAATTCATATTTTAAATGCCATCACACACACTACAATACAAAAACACTACTATAAGAATGCCACCATGAACCCAACTACCTGCAGCTCTAATCAGTGATGGACTTCTTCCCCAAGCAAAGGACTTCATGCAGTCCTTCGTGTTCCTCTTGTGTTAGTTATTGTATTGATACGAACCGTCTGTTGCACTTGGGGGTCTCTGTTTTGAAGACCGTGTTATAACTGATGAAACAACAGATCACCAGGTTACCATCCTAACCTGCTAGTCGGCATCATCCAGCTGCATTGGCTGTTTGGTAACGTTAGACTAGAACGTGCTTGTCAGCTATAAATCAAGATCAAAGTGGGAAGATACACAGCTGTATACAGTGCTAAGTTACAAACCCATTGACACATCTGTTATTTCTGGCTTTAGAGAGGCTTTTCCTATACAGTCTATGGACCTGAATGTATATTTTTCTACGTTTCAACTGGTAATGTCATGTAGCAATTCCAAAATAAATTGTGTTCTGTATTTGGATGGATGAGAAGGTGCACCATACTTTTGTACTGCGTGTTGTGTATTGAGCAATTAATTTTTGTATTTCTAAAGGAATTTGTTAGGGCTTGTACTTTGTACTGTAAAGTATATGCTTTCTGTACTACCAAGGTTCTACCATTATTAAAACAACTGTTTTCTGAAAAATCTGATTATAAAGTTGGTGTTCACTCTGCAGGATTATGCACAGGTGTACAGAGCCTTCAGA
>NW_026282912.1:0-15079 GCF_023373465.1 Oncorhynchus keta
CAGACAGTGTGAGACCGAGGGCGACAGACAGACAGTGTGAGACCGAGGACGACAGACAGACAGTGTGAGACCGGGAGACGACAGACAGACAGTGTGAGACGAGGACAACAGACAGACAGTGTGAGACGAGGATGACAGACAGACAGCAGTGTGAGACCGAGGGCGACAGACAGACGGTGTGAGACCGAGGGCGGACAGGACGGATGTAATGACCGAGGACGGCAGACAGTGTGAACCGGGGGGACGCAGACAGTGTGAGACCGAGGGCGACAGACAGTGTGGAGACCGAGGGCGGCAGACAGTGTGAGACCGAGGACGACAGACAGAGTGAGACCGAGGGCGACAGAATGAGACGACAGACAGTATGAGACCGAGGACGACAGACAGTGAGACCGAGACGACAGACAGTGTGAGACCGAGGGCGACAGACAGTGACCGAGGCGACAGACAGTGAGACCGAGGACGACAGACAGTGTGAGAACCGAGGGCGACAGACAGTGTGAGACCGGGGCGACAGACAGTGTGGAGACTGAGGACGACAGACAGTGTGAGACCGAGGGCGACAGACAGAGTGAGACCGAGGACGACAGACAGAGTGAGACCCGAGGACGACAGACAGTGTGAGACCGAGGATGACAGACAGGCGGTATGAGACCGAGGACGGCAGACAGTGTGAGACCGAGGATGACAGACAGACGGTGTGAGACGAGGGCTTGCCAGACAAGACGGTGTGAGACCGAGGACGGCAGACAGTGTGGGAGACCGAGGACGGCAGACAGTGTGAGACCGAGGACGGCAGACAGTGTGAGACCCGAGGACGGCAGACAGAGTGAGACCGAGGGCGACAGAGCAGAGTGAGACCGAGGGCGACAGACAGAGTGAGAATGAGGACGACAGACAGTATGAGACCGAGGGCGACAGACAGTGTGAGACCTAGGGACAGACAGTGCAGACCCGAGGGCGACAGACAGTGTGAGACCGAGTGGACGACAGACAGTGTGAGACCGAGGACGACAGACAGACAGTGTGAGACCGAGGACGGTAGACAGTGAGACCGAGGATGACAGACAGTGTGAGACCGAGGCGACAGACAGTAATGAGACTGAGGGCGACAGACAGTGAGACTGAGGAGCGACAGACAGTGTGAGACCGAGGACGACAGACAGTGTGAGACCGAGGACGACAGATAGACAGTGTAAGACCGAGGACGACAGACAGTGTGAGACTGTGGGCGACAGACAGTGTGAGACCCGAGGACGACAGACAGTGTGAGACCGAGGGCGACAGACAGTGTGGGAGACCGAGGACGACAGACAGTGTGAGACCGAGGACGACAGACAGTGTGAGACCGAGGACGACAGACAGACAGTGTGAGACCGAGGGCGACAGACAGACAGTGTGAGACCGAAGACAAGACAGACAGTGTGAGACCGAGGCGACAGTGTGTGAGACCGAGGACGACAGACAGACAGTGTAGAGACCGAGGACGACAGACAGTGTGAGACCGAGGACGACAGACAGAGTGAGACCGAGGGACGACAGACAGAGTGAGACCGAGGAGGCGACAGACAGTGTGAGACCGAGATGACAGACAGACAGTGTGAGACCGAGAGGCGGCAGACAGTGTGAGACCGAGGATGACAGACGGTGTGAGACCGAGGGATGACAGACGGTGTGGAGACCGAGGACGGCAGACAGTGTGAGACCGAGGGCGGCAGACAGTGTGAGACCGAGGACGAGACAGTGTGAGACCGAGGGCGGCAGACAGTGTGAGACCGAGGGCGACAGACAGAGTGAGACCGAGGACGACAGACAGAGTGAGACCGAGGCGACAGACAGAGTGAGAATGAGGGCGACAGACAGTATGAGACCGAGGACGACAGACAGTGTGAGACCGAGGACGACAGACAGTGTGAGACCGAGACGACATGACAGTGTGAGACCGAGGGCGACAGACAGTGTGAGACCGAGGGCGACAGACAGTGTGAGACCGGGGCGACAGACAGACGGGTGTGAGACCGAGGACGACAGACAGTGAGACCGAGGATGACAGACAGTGTGAGACCGAGGACGACAGACAGTGTGAGACCGAGGACGACAGACAGTGTGAGACCGAGGACGACAGACAGACAGTGTGAGACCGAGGACGACAGACAGTGTGAGACCGAGGACGACAGACAGAGTGAGACCGAGGACGACAGACAGAGTGAGACCGAGGACGACAGACAGAGTGAGACCGAGGACGACAGACAGACAGTGTGAGACCGAGGATGACAGACAGACAGTGTGAGACCGAGGACGACAGACAGTGTGAGACCGAGGATGACAGACAGACGGTGTGAGACCGAGGACGACAGACAGACGGTGTGAGACCGAGGACGGCAGACAGTGTGAGACCGAGGACGGCAGACAGTGTGAGACCGAGGACGACAGACAGTGTGAGACCGAGGACGGCAGACAGTGTGAGACCGAGGACGACAGACAGAGTGAGACCGAGGACGACAGACAGAGTGAGAATGAGGACGACAGACAGTGTGAGACCGAGGACGACAGACAGTGTGAGACCGAGGACGACAGACAGTGTGAGACCGAGGACGACAGACAGTGTGAGACCGAGGACGACAGACAGTGTGAGACCGAGGACGACAGACAGTGTGAGACCGAGGACGACAGACAGACAGTGTGAGACCGAGGACGACAGACAGTGTGAGACCGAGGATGACAGACAGTGTGAGACCGAGGACGACAGACAGTGTGAGACTGAGGACGACAGACAGTGTGAGACCGAGGACGACAGACAGTGTAAGACCGAGGACGACAGACAGTGTGAGACCCGACAGACAGTGGAGACCGTGGGCGACAGACAGTGAGACCGAGGCGACAGACAGACAGTGTGAGACCGAGGGCGACAGACAGTGTGAGACCGAGGATGACAGACAGTGTGAGACTGAGGACGACAGACAGTGTGAGACTGAGGACGACAGACAGTGTGAGACCGAGGACGACAGACAGTGTAAGACCGAGGACGACAGACAGTGTAAGACCGAGGACGACAGACAGTGTGAGACTGTGGACGACAGACAGTGTGAGACCGAGGATGACAGACAGACGGTGTGAGACCGAGGGACGGCAGACAGTGTGAGACCGAGGATGACAGACAGACGGTGTGAGACCGAGGACGACAGACAGACGGTGTGAGACCGAGGACGGCAGACAGTGTGAGACCGAGGACGGCAGACAGTGTGAGACCGAGGACGACAGACAGTGTGAGACCGAGGACGGCAGACAGTGTGAGACCGAGGACGACAGACAGAGTGAGACCGAGGACGACAGACAGAGTGAGAATGAGGACGACAGACAGTATGAGACCGAGGACGACAGACAGTGTGAGACCGAGGACGACAGACAGTGTGAGACCGAGGACGACAGACAGTGTGAGACCGAGGACGACAGACAGTGTGAGACCGAGGACGACAGACAGTGTGAGACCGAGGACGACAGACAGACAGTGTGAGACCGAGGACGACAGACAGTGTGAGACCGAGGATGACAGACAGTGTGAGACCGAGGACGACAGACAGTGTGAGACTGAGGACGACAGACAGTGTGAGACTGAGGACGACAGACAGTGTGAGACCGAGGACGACAGACAGTGTAAGACCGAGGACGACAGATAGACAGTGTAAGACCGAGGACGACAGACAGTGTGAGACTGTGGACGACAGACAGTGTGAGACCGAGGACGACAGACAGTGTGAGACCGAGGACGACAGACAGTGTGAGACCGAGGACGACAGACAGTGTGAGACCGAGGACGACAGACAGACAGTGTGAGACCGAGGACGACAGACAGACAGTGTGAGACCGAGGGCGACAGACAGACAGTGTGAGACCGAGGACGACAGACAGACAGTGGAGACCGGGGCGACAGACAGACAGTGTGAGACCGAGGACGACAGACAGACAGTGTGAGACCGAGGGACGACAGACAGACAGTGTGAGACCGAGGACGACAGACAGACAGTGAGACCGAGGACGACAGACAGACAGTGTGAGACCGAGGACGACAGACAGACAGTGTGAGACCGAGGACAAACAGACAGACGGGGTGTGAGACCGAGGACGACAGACAGACGGGTGAGACCGAGGACGACAGACAGACAGTGTGAGACCGAGGACGGCAGACAGTGTGAGACCGAGGACGGCAGACAGTGTGAGACCGAGGACGACAGACAGTGTGAGACCGAGGACGGCAGACAGTGTGAGACCGAGGACGACAGACAGAGTGAGACCGAGGACGACAGACAGAGTGAGACTGAGGACGACAGACAGTATGAGACCGAGGACGACAGACAGTGTGAGACCGAGGAAGACAGACAGTGTGAGACCGAGGACGACAGACAGTGTGAGACCGAGGACGACAGACAGTGTGAGACCGAGGACGACAGACAGTGTGAGACCGAGGACGACAGACAGTGTAAGACCGAGGACGACAGATAGACAGTGTAAGACCGAGGGCAGCAGACAGTGTGAGACTGTGGAGCGACAGACAGTGTGAGACCCGAGGGCGACAGACAGTGTGAGACCGAGGACGACAGACAGTGTGAGACCGAGAGGACGACAGACAGACAGTGTGAGACCGAGGACGACAGACAGACAGTGTGAGACCGAGACGACAGACAGACAGTGTGAGACCGAGGACGACAGACAGACAGTGTGAGACCGAGGACGACAGACAGACAGTGTGAGACCGAGACGACAGACAGACAGTGTGAGACCGAGGACGACAGACAGACAGTGAGACCGAGGACGACAGACAGACAGTGTGAGACCGAGGACGACAGACAGACAGTGTGAGACCGAGGACGGACAGACAGTGTGAGCCCGAGGATGACAGACAGACGGTGTGAGACCGAGGACGACAGACAGACAGTGTGAGACCGAGGACGGCAGACAGTGTGAGACCGAGGACGGCAGACAGTGTGAGACCGAGGACGACAGACAGTGTGAGACCGAGGACGGCAGACAGTGTGAGACCGAGGACGACAGACAGAGTGAGACCGAGGACGACAGACAGAGTGAGAATGAGGACGACAGACAGTATGAGACCGAGGACGACAGACAGTGTGAGACCGAGGACGACAGACAGTGTGAGACCGAGGACGACAGACAGTGTGAGACCGAGGACGACAGACAGTGTGAGACCGAGGACGACAGACAGTGTGAGACCGAGGACGACAGACAGTGTGAGACCGAGGACGACAGACAGTGTGAGACCGAGGACGACAGACAGAGTGAGACCGAGGACGACAGACAGAGTGAGACCGAGGACGACAGACAGAGTGAGACCGAGGACGACAGACAGTGTGAGACCGAGGATGACAGACAGACGGTGTGAGACCGAGGACGGCAGACAGTGTGAGACCGAGGATGACAGACAGACGGTGTGAGACCGAGGACGACAGACAGACGGTGTGAGACCGAGGACGGCAGACAGTGTGAGACCGAGGACGGCAGACAGTGTGAGACCGAGGACAGACAGACAGTGAGACCGGGAGGACGGCAGACAGTGTGAGACCGAGGACGGACGAGTGAGACAGACAGACAGAGTGAGAATGAGGACGACAGACAGTGAGAGACCGAGGACGACAGACAGTGTGAGACCGAGGACGACAGACAGTGTGGAGACGAGGACGACAGACAGTGTGAGACCGAGGACGACAGACAGTGTGAGACCGGGACGACAGACAGACAGTGTGAGACCGAGGACGACAGACAGACAGTGTGAGACCGAGGACGACAGACAGTGTGAGACCGAGGATGACAGACAGTGTGAGACCGAGGACGACAGACAGTGTGAGACTGAGGACGACAGACAGTGTGAGACCGAGGACGACAGACAGTGTGAGACCGAGGACGACAGACAGTGTAAGACCGAGGACGACAGACAGTGTAAGACCGAGGACGACAGACCGTGTGAGACTGTGGACGACAGACAGTGTGAGACCGAGGATGACAGACAGACGGTGTGAGACCGAGGACGACAGACAGTGTGAGACCGAGGATGACAGACAGACGGTGTGAGACCGAGGACGACAGACAGACGGTGTGAGACCGAGGACGGCAGACAGTGTGAGACCGAGGACGGCAGACAGTGTGAGACCGAGGACGACAGACAGTGTGAGACCGAGGACGGCAGACAGTGTGAGACCGAGGACGACAGACAGTGTGAGACCCGGACGACAGACAGACAGTGTGAGACCGAGGACGACAGACAGTGTGAGACCGAGGATGACAGACAGTGTGAGACTGAGGACGACAGACAGTGTGAGACCGAGGACGACAGACAGAGACCGAGGACGACAGACAGTGTGAGACCGAGGACGACAGACAGTGTAAGACCGAGGACGACAGACAGTGTGAGACTGAAGACGACAGACAGTGTGAGACCGAGGATGACAGACAGACAGTGTGAGACCGAGGAGACAGACAGTGTGAGACCGAGGATGACAGACAGACGGTGTGAGACCGAGGACGACAGACAGACAGTGTGAGACCGAGGACGACAGACAGTGTGAGACCGAGGAGACAGACAGTGTGAGACCGAGGACGACAGACAGTGTGAGACCGAGGACGGCAGACAGTGTGAGACCGAGGACGACAGACAGAGTGAGACCCGAGGACGACAGACAGAGTGAGAATGAGGACGACAGACAGTATGAGACCGAGGACGACAGACAGTGTGAGACCGAGGCGACAGACAGTGAGACCGAGACGACGACAGACAGTGTGAGACCGGGGACGACAGTGTGAGACCGAGGACGACAGACAGTGTGAGACCGAGGACGACAGACAGACAGTGTGAGACCGAGGACGACAGACAGTGTGAGACCGAGGATGACAGACAGTGTGAGACCGAGGACGACAGACAGAGTGAGACTGAGGACGACAGACAGTGTGAGACTGGGGCGACAGACAGTGTGAGACCGAGGGCGACAGACAGTGTAAGACCGAGGGAGACAGATAGACTGTAAGACCGTGGACGACAGACAGTGTGAGACCGTGGACGACAGACAGTGTGAGACCGAGGACGACAGACAGTGTGAGACCGAGGACGACAGACAGTGTGAGACCGAGGACGACAGACAGACAGTGTGAGACCGAGGACGACAGACAGACAGTGAGACCGAGACGACGACAGACAGTGTGAGACCGAGGACAGACAGACAGTGTGAGACCGAGGACGACAGACAGACAGTGTGAGACCGAGGACGACAGACAGACAGTGTGAGACCGAGGACGACAGACAGACAGTGTGAGACCGAGGACGCGACAGACAGTGTGAGACCGAGGGCGACAGACAGACAGTGTGAGACCGAGGACGACAGACAGACAGTGTGAGACCGAGGACAACAGACAGACAGTGTGAACCGAGGAGACAGACAGACGGGTGTGAGACCGAGGACGACAGACAGACGGTGTGAGACCGAGGACGGCAGACAGTGTGAGACCGAGGACGGCAGACAGTGTGAGACCGAGGACGACAGACAGTGTGAGACCCGAGGGCGGCAGACAGTGTGAGACCGAGGACGACAGGATGAGACCGAGGACGACAGACAGAGTGAGAATGAGGACGACAGACAGTATGAGACCGAGGACGACAGACAGTGTGAGACCGAGGACGACAGACATGAGACCGAGGACGACAGACAGTGTGAGACCGAGGAGTGTGAACCCGAGGAGCGACAGACAGTGTGAGACCGAGGACGACAGACAGTGTGAGACCGAGGACGACAGACAGACAGTGTGAGACCGAGGACGACAGACAGTGTGAGACTGTGGATGACAGACAGTGTGAGACCGAGGACGACAGACAGTGTGAGACCGAGGACGACAGACAGTGTGAGACCGAGGACGACAGACAGACAGTGTGAGACCGAGGACGACAGACAGTGTGAGACCGAGGACGACAGACAGACAGTGTGAGACCGAGGGACAGACAGACAGTGTGAGACCGAGGACAGACAGACAGTGTGAGACCGAGGACGACAGACAGACAGTGTGAGACCGAGGACGACAGACAGACAGTGTGAGACCGAGGACGACAGACAGACAGTGTGAGACCGAGGGACGACAGACAGTGTGAGACTGAGGATGACAGACAGTGTGAGACCGAGGACGACAGACAGTGTGAGACTGAGGACGATGACAGTGTGAGACTGAGACAGACAGTGTGAGACCGAGGACGACAGACAGTGTAAGACCGAGGACGACAGATAGACAGTGTAAGACCGAGGACGACAGACAGTGTGAGACTGTGGACGACAGACAGTGTGAGACCGAGGACGACAGACAGTGTGAGACCGAGGACGACAGACAGTGTGAGACCGAGGACGACAGACAGACAGTGTGAGACCGAGGACGACAGACAGACAGTGTGAGACCGAAGACGACAGACAGACAGTGTGAGACGAGGACGACAGACAGACAGTGTGAGACCGAGGACGACAGACAGACAGTGTGAGACCGAGGACGACAGACAGACAGTGTGAGACCGAGGACGACAGACAGACAGTGTGAGACCGAGGACGACAGACAGACAGTGTGAGACCGAGGACGACAGATGACAGTGTGAGACCGAGGACGACAGTGTGAGACCGAGGACAACAGACAGACAGTGTGAGACCGAGGACGACAGACAGACGGTGTGAGACCGAGGACGACAGACAGACGGTGTGAGACCGAGGACGGCAGACAGTGTGAGACCGAGGACGGCAGACAGTGTGAGACCGAGGACGACAGACAGTGTGAGACCGAGGACGGCAGACAGTGTGAGACCGAGGACGACAGACAGAGTGAGACCGAGGACGACAGACAGAGTGAGAATGAGGACGACAGACAGTATGAGACCGAGGACGACAGACAGTGTGAGACCGAGGACGACAGACAGTGTGAGACCGAGGACGACAGACAGTGTGAGACCGAGGACGACAGACAGTGTGAGACCGAGGACGACAGACAGTGTGAGACCGAGGACGACAGACAGTGTAAGACCGAGGACGACAGATAGACAGTGTAAGACCGAGGACGACAGACAGTGTGAGACTGTGGACGACAGACAGTGTGAGACCGAGGACGACAGACAGTGTGAGACCGAGGACGACAGACAGTGTGAGACCGAGGACGACAGACAGACAGTGTGAGACCGAGGACGACAGACAGACAGTGTGAGACCGAAGACGACAGACAGACAGTGTGAGACCGAGGACGACAGACAGACAGTGTGAGACCGAGGACGACAGACAGACAGTGTGAGACCGAGGACGACAGACAGACAGTGTGAGACCGAGGACGACAGACAGACAGTGTGAGACCGAGGACGACAGACAGACAGTGTGAGACCGAGGACGACAGACAGACAGTGTGAGACCGAGGACAACAGACAGACAGTGTGAGCCCGAGGATGACAGACAGACGGTGTGAGACCGAGGACGACAGACAGACGGTGTGAGACCGAGGACGGCAGACAGTGTGAGACCGAGGACGGCAGACAGTGTGAGACCGAGGACGACAGACAGTGTGAGACCGAGGACGGCAGACAGTGTGAGACCGAGGACGACAGACAGAGTGAGACCGAGGACGACAGACAGAGTGAGAATGAGGACGACAGACAGTATGAGACCGAGGACGACAGACAGTGTGAGACCGAGGACGACAGACAGTGTGAGACCGAGGACGACAGACAGTGTGAGACCGAGGACGACAGACAGTGTGAGACCGAGGACGACAGACAGTGTGAGACCGAGGGCGACAGACAGTGTGAGACCGAGGGCGACAGACAGTGAGACCGAGGACGACAGACAGTGTGAGACTGAGGACGACAGACAGAGTGAGACCGAGACGACAGACAGAGTGAGACCGAGGGGACAGACAGAGTGAGACCGAGGACGACAGACAGTGTGAGACCGAGGATGACAGACAGACGGGGTGTGAGACCGAGGACGGCAGACAGTGTGAGACCGAGGATGACAGACAGACAGTGTGAGACCGAGGACGACAGACAGACGTGTGAGACTGAGGACGCAGACAGTGTGAGACCGAGGACGGCAGACAGTGTGAGACCGAGGACGACAGACAGTGTGTGAGACCGACGGCAGACAGTGTGAGACCGAGGACGACAGACGAGTGAGACTGAGGAGACCGAGGGACAGACAGACGAGGACGACAGACAGTGTGAGACCGAGGACGACAGACAGTGTGAGACCGAGGACGACAGACAGTGTGAGACCGAGGACGACAGACAGTGTGAGACCGAGGACGACAGACAGTGTGAGACCGAGGACGACAGACAGACAGTGAGACCGAGGACGACAGACAGTGTGAGACCGAGGATGACAGACAGTGTGAGGACGACAGACAGTGAGACTGAGGACGACAGACAGTGTGAGACCGAGGACGACAGACAGTGTGAGACCGAGGACGACAGACAGTGTGAGACCGAGGGACAGACAGACAGTGTGAGACCGAGGACGACAGACAGTGTGAGACGAGGATGACAGACAGTGAGACCGAGGACGACAGACAGTGTGAGACCGAGGACGACAGACAGTGTGAGACCGAGGACGACAGACAGACAGTGTGAGACCGAGGACGACAGACAGTGTGAGACCGAGGATGACAGACAGTGTGAGACCGAGGAGACAGACAGTGTGAGACTGAGGGCGACAGACAGTGAGACTGAGGACGACAGACAGTGTGAGACCGAGGACGACAGACAGTGTAAGACGAGACAGTGTCGAGACCGAGGCTACAGACAGTGTGAGACTGTGGACGACAGACAGTGTGAGACCGAGGACGACAGACAGTGTGAGACCGAGAGACAGACAGTGAAAGACTGGGAGGACGACAGACAGACAGTGTGAGACCGAGGACGACAGACAGACAGTGTGAGACCGAAGACGACAGACAGACAGTGTGAGACCGAGGGCAGACAGACAGTGTGAGACCGAGGGACAGACAGACAGTGTGAGACCGAGGACGACAGACAGACAGTGTGAGACCGAGGACGACAGACAGACATGAGACCGAGACAGACAGACAGTGTGAGACCGAGGGCGACAGGACAGTGTGAGACCGAGGACGACAGACAGACAGTGTGAGACCGGGGACAACAGACAGACAGTGTGAGACCGAGGACGACAGACAGTGTGAGACCGAGGACGACAGACAGACGGTGTGAGACCGAGGACGGCAGACAGTGTGAGACCGAGGACGGCAGACAGTGTGAGACCGAGGGCGACAGACAGTGTGAGACCGAGGACGGCGAGACAGTGTGAGACCGAGGACGACAGACAGAGTGAGACCGAGGACGACAGACAGAGTGAGAATGAGGACGACAGACAGTATGAGACCGAGGACGACAGACAGTGTGAGACCGAGGACGACAGACAGTGTGAGACCGAGGACGACAGACAGTGTGAGACCGAGGACGGACAGTGTGAGACCGAGACAGACAGTGTGAGACCGAGGACGACAGACAGTGTAAGACCGAGGACGACAGATGACAGAGACCGAGGACGACAGACAGTGTGAGACTGTGGACGACAGACAGTGTGAGACCGAGGACGACAGACAGTGTGAGACCGAGGACGACAGACAGTGTGAGACCGAGGACGACAGACAGACAGTGTGAGACCGGGGCGACAGACAGACAGTGTGAGACCGAAGACGACAGAGACAGTGTGAGACCGAGGGCGACAGACAGACAGTGTGAGACCGAGGACGACAGACAGACAGTGTGAGACCGAGGACGACAGACAGACAGTGTGAGACCGAGCGACAGACAGACAGTGTGAGACCGAGGGCGACAGACAGACAGTGTGAGACCGAGGAGCGACAGACAGACAGTGTGAGACCGAGGACAACAGACAGACAGTGTGAGCCCGAGGATGACAGACAGACGGTGTGAGACCGAGGACGACAGACAGAGGTGTGAGACCGAGGACGACAGACAGTGAGACCCGAGGACGGCAGACAGTGTGAGACCGGGACGACAGTGTGAGACCGACAGACAGTGTGAGACCGAGGACGACAGACAGAGTGAGACCGAGGAGCGACAGACAGTGAGAATGAGGACGACAGACAGATGAGACCGAGGACGACAGACAGTGTGAGACCGACGACGAGTGAGACCGAGGGCGACAGACAGTGTGAGACCCGAGGACGACAGACAGTGTGAGACCGAGGACGACAGACAGTGTGAGACCGAGGACGACAGACAGTGTGAGACCGAGGACGACAGACAGTGTGAGACCGAGGACGACAGACAGTGTGAGACCGAGGACGACAGACAGATGAGACCGAGGACGACAGACAGAGTGAGACCGAGGAGACAGACAGAGTGAGACCGAGGACGGACAGACAGTGTGAGACCGAGATGACAGACAGACGGTGTGAGACCAGACGGCAGACAGTGTGAGACCGAGGATGACAGACAGACAGTGTGAGACCGAGGACGACAGACAGACGGTGTGAGACCGAGGACGGCAGACAGTGTGAGACCGAGGACGACAGACAGTGTGAGACCGAGGACGACAGACAGTGTGAGACCGAGGACGGCAGACAGTGTGAGACCGAGGACGACAGACCGAGGAGACTGAGGACGACAGACAGAGTGAGACCGAGGACGACAGACAGTGTGAGACCGAGGACGACAGACAGTGTGAGACCGAGGGCGACAGACAGTGTGAGACCGAGGGCGACAGACAGTGTGAGACCGGGGCGACAGACAGTGAGACCGAGGACGACAGACAGTGTGAGACCGAGGACGACAGACAGTGTGAGACCGAGGACGACAGACAGACAGTGTGAGACCGAGGACGACAGACAGTGTGAGACCGAGGATGACAGACAGTGTGAGACCGAGGACGACAGACAGTGTGAGACTGAGGACGACAGACAGTGTGAGACTGAGGACGACAGACAGTGTGAGACCGAGGACGACAGACAGTGTGAGACCGAGGACGACAGACAGTGTAAGACCGAGGACGACAGACAGTGTGAGACTGTGGACGACAGACAGTGTGAGACCGAGGATGACAGACAGACGGTGTGAGACCGAGGACGGCAGACAGTGTGAGACCGAGGATGACAGACAGACGGTGTGAGACCGAGGACGACAGACAGACGGTGTGAGACCGAGGACGGCAGACAGTGTGAGACCGAGGACGGCAGACAGTGTGAGACCGAGGACGACAGACAGTGTGAGACCGAGGACGGCAGACAGTGTGAGACCGAGGACGACAGACAGAGTGAGACCGAGGACGACAGACAGAGTGAGAATGAGGACGACAGACAGTATGAGACCGAGGACGACAGACAGTGTGAGACCGAGGACGACAGACAGTGTGAGACCGAGGACGACAGACAGTGTGAGACCGAGGACGACAGACAGTGTGAGACCGGGGCGACAGACAGTGTGAGACCGAGGACGACAGACAGACAGTGTGAGACCGAGGACGACAGACAGTGTGAGACCGAGGATGACAGACAGTGTGAGACCGAGGACGACAGACAGTGTGGAGACTGGAGGACGACAGACAGTGTGAGACTGAGGACGACAGACAGTGTGAGACCGAGGACGACAGACAGTGTAAGACCGAGGACGACAGATAGACAGTGTAAGACCGAGGACGACAGACAGTGTGAGACTGTGGACGACAGACAGTGTGAGACCGAGGACGACAGACAGTGTGAGACCGAGGACGACAGACAGTGTGAGACCGAGGGCGACAGACAGACAGTGTGAGACCGAGGACGACAGACAGACAGTGTGAGACCGAAGACGACAGACAGACAGTGTGAGACCGAGGACGACAGACAGACAGTGTGAGACCGAGGACGACAGACAGACAGTGTGAGACCGAGGACGACAGACAGACAGTGTGAGACCGAGGACGACAGACAGACAGTGTGAGACCGAGGACGACAGACAGACAGTGTGAGACCGAGGACGACAGACAGACAGTGTGAGACCGAGGACGACAGACAGACAGTGTGAGACCGAGGACGACAGACAGACAGTGTGAGACCGAGGACGACAGACAGACGGTGAGACCGAGGACGACAGACAGACGGTGTGAGACCGAGGACGGCAGACAGTGTGAGACCGAGGACGGCAGACAGTGTGAGACCGAGGACGACAGACAGTGTGAGACCGAGGACGGCAGACAGTGTGAGACCGAGGACGACAGACAGAGTGAGACCGAGGACGACAGACAGAGTGAGAATGAGGACGACAGACAGTATGAGACCGAGGACGACAGACAGTGTGAGACCGAGGAGACGACAGACAGTGTGAGACCGAGGACGACAGACAGTGTGAGACCCGAGGACGACAGACAGTGTGAGACCGAGGACGACAGACAGTGTGAGACCGAGGACGACAGACAGTGTGAGACCGAGGACGACAGGACAGTGTGAGACCGAGGACGACAGACATCGGCTGAGACCGAGGACGACAGACAGAGTGAGACCGAGGACGACAGACAGAGTGAGACCGAGGACGACAGACAGTGTGAGACCGAGGATGACAGACAGACGGTGTGAGACCGAGGACGGCAGACAGTGTGAGACCGAGGATGACAGACAGACGGTGTGAGACCGAGGACGACAGACAGACGGTGTGAGACCGAGGACGGCAGACAGTGTGAGACCGAGGACGGCAGACAGTGTGAGACCGAGGACGGCAGACAGTGTGAGACCGAGGACGACAGACAGAGTGAGACCGAGGACGACAGACAGAGTGAGAATGAGGACGACAGACAGTATGAGACCGAGGACGACAGACAGTGTGAGACCGAGGACGACAGACAGTGTGAGACCGAGGACGACAGACAGTGTGAGACCGAGGACGACAGACAGTGTGAGACCGAGGACGACAGACAGTGTGAGACCGAGGACGACAGACAGTGTGAGACCGAGGACGACAGACAGTGTGAGACCGAGGACGACAGACAGTGTGGGAGACCCGAGGACGACAGACAGTGTGAGACCGAGGGCGCACAACAGAGTGAGAGAA
>NW_026282913.1:0-17904 GCF_023373465.1 Oncorhynchus keta
CACCAACCCACCCACCCACCCACCAACCCACCAATTCAGCAGAAGTACCCAATGGGTATCAGGCTGAGTAACTGAATTGAATTACAGTACTTTGAAACAACACCATGTCATTTGAAAATAATAAATAATAATAGTTACATACTGTATCTGGTGTTACAGCTTACCCAGGCTCGTCGTGTTCTGTCGGTGCCCGTCGCGTGGGTGAGAGAGGGAGGCATGGTACGGTTGGGGAAGAGGTATCTGAGGACAGAGTATCAGGGTGCCAGCGATGACCAGATCGTCTACACCATAGCGCGCTCCAAAGGAAGCCCCAAATATGGTATGGTACATAACGTTAACCCCCCCTCCAAAAAAAACATGCTCATGTTTCTGCTTACTCACAATGATGCTAATTTGACTTTCTGACTCTGTCTTCCCTCCCACATCTCTCTCAAACCATTAATTACCCCCCCTCTCCCCTTTACCCTCTCTCTCTCCCTTCCTGATTCTCTCTCTCCCCTCTCCTCTCTTATCACCCCCTCCTCTCCTCTCTTACCCTCTCTCTCTCCCTTCCTGATTCTCTCTCCCCTCTCCTCTCTTACCATCTCTCTCTCCCTTCCTGATTCTCTCTCTCCCTCTCCTCTCTTATCACCCCCTCCCTCTCTTCTCTAACATCTCTCTCTCCCTTCCTGATTCTCTCTCCCCTCTCCTCTCTTACCATCTCTCTCTCCCTTCCTGATTCTCTCTCCCCTCTCCTCTCTTACCATCTCTCTCTCCCTTCCTGATTCTGTCTCCCTCTCCTCTCTTACCCTCTCTCTCTCCTTCCTGATTCTCTCTCTCCTCTCCTCTCTTACCATCTCTCTCTCCTTCCTGATTCTCTCTCCCCTCTCCTCTCTTACCATCTCTCTCTCCCTTCCTGATTCTCTCTCCCTCTCCTCTCTTACCATCTCTCTCTCCCTTCCTGATTCTCTCTCCTCTCCTCTCTTACCATCTCTCTCCTTCCTGATTCTCTCTCCCCTCTCCTCTCTTATCACCCCCTCCCTCTCCTCTCTTACCCTCTCTCTCTCCCTTCCTGATTCTCTCTCCTCTCCTCTCTTACCATCTCTCTCTCCCTTCCTGATTCTCTCTCCCTCTCCTCTCTAATCACCCCTCGCTCTGCCCTTTACCATCTCTCTCTCTCTCCCTTCCTGACTCTCTCCCCCTCTCCTCTCTTACCACCCCTCCCCATTCTCTCTCTCCCCTCTCCTCCCTTCCTGATTCTCTCTCTCCTCTCCCTTCCAGGTAAAGTGGTGTTGGTGCCCATGCCAGCCGACGGCCCGGTGGAAGGCTGGCAGCCCTCGCCCGATGACAGGAGCTCTACCCCAACCTCCTCCTTCACTCAGCAGGATGTGAATGAGGGCACCGTGTGGTACAAACACTTTGGCGCTGCCGGGTCCAGTGGGCCTCAAGGAGACACCTTACAGTTCCAGGTGAGTGGGGGCTGTGTTGGAGGCATTTATTATTATTTGACCTTTATTTAACTACCATGTCAGCTCTAACCACTAGGCCACCTGCCACCCCAGCCTTACCCACCTGCCTGCCAGCCTTACCCACCTGCCTGCCAGCCTTACCCACCTGCCTGCCAGCCTTACCCACCTGCCTGCCAGCCTTACCCACCTGCCTGCCAGCCTTACCCACCTGCCACCCCAGCCTTACCTACCTGCCACTCCCAGCCTTACCCACCTGCCTGCCAGCTCTACCCACCTGCCTGCCAGCCTTACCCACCTGCCTGCCAGCCTTACCCACCTGCCACCCCAGCCTTACCCACCTGCCACCCCAGCCTTACCCACCTGCCTGCCAGCCTTGCCCACCTGCCACCCCAGCCTTACCCACCTGCCTGCCAGCCTTGCCCACCTGCCACCCCAGCCTTACCCACCTGCCTGCCAGCCTTACCCACCTGCCACCCCAGCCTTACCCACCTGCCTGCCAGCTGGCCTGTCTGCCACCCCAGCCTTACCCACCTGCCACCCCAGCCTTACCCACCTGCCTGCCAGCTGGCCTGTCTGCCACCCCAGCCTTACCCACCTGCCACCCCAGCCTTACCCACCTGCCTGCCAGCTGGCCTGTTTGCCACCCCAGCCTTACCCACCTGCCACTCCCAGCCTTACCCACCTGCCACCCCAGCCTTACCCACCTGCCTGCCAGCTGGCCTGTCTGCCACCCCAGCCTTACCCACCTGCCACCCCAGTCTTACCCACCTGCCACCCCAGCTGGCCTGTCTGCCTGTTCTCAGGTTCACAAACAACCCAACTAACTCTCTCTCTCTCTGTTTAGTTTTTCTACCTGCATGTCTTTTCTTCCTTCCTGTCTTCCTCCACTTTGTTTTCAAATCTTGTTTCTCTCTTATTTCACCTTGTCTTCTTTCTCCCTGTAGTTCTTTCTTCTCTTCATCCATTCTCCTCTGCGAATCCCAAATTATTTCTCCCTCTGCTGTCTTCTCCATTCATTGCCCTGAAATTGTATCCTCCCTCCCTTCCTCCTCCACCCCTCCTACACATACATCCCTCTCTCTTTCTCTCTCTCTCTCTCTCTCTCTCTCTCTCTCTCTCTCTCTCTCTCTCGTGTCTCTCTGTCTTCTCTGTCTCTGTCTCTCTATCTCTTGTCTCTCTGTCTCTCTGTTCTCTCTCTGTCTCTCTATCTCTATGTCTATCTGTATATCTATATATATATGTATATTGAATATGTAAGGTATATATGTATATATATCTATATATATATATGTATATATATGTATATATAATAATAATAATATCTATATCTGTATATGTGACTATCTCGACTATCTCTATGCTTGCTCTTCGTCTTCAGCCTCTCTGTCGCTCTCTCTCGCTCTCTCTCTTCTCTCGCTCTCTCGCTCTCTCGCTCTCTCTCTCTCACTGTCTAAAGGTATAACCCTGTCTAAAGGTATAACCCTGTCTAAAGGTATAACCCTGCCCTGTCTAAAGGTATAACCCTGTCCTGTCTAAAGGGTATAACCCTGTCTAAAGGTATAACTACATCTAAAGATATAACTATAAGAATTTAGCCTGTCTAAAGGTATAACCTTATAATCTAAGGTATAAGCCTATAAAGGTATAACCCTGTCTAAAGGTATAACCCTGTCCCACTGTGCAAAATGTATAGCCACTGTCTAAAGGGTATAATAACCCTGTCTAAAGGTATAGCCCTGTCTAAAGGTGTAAGCCCTGTCTAAAGGTATAGCCCCTGTCTAAAGAATTATAACCCTGTCTAAGGTATAACCCTGTCTAAAGGTATAACCCTGTCATAATGCTAGGTATAGCCCTGTCTAGGGTGTAATAGCCTGTCTCAAAGGTATAGCCCTGTCTAGATATAACCCTGTCTAAAGGTATAAGCCCTCTCTAAAAGGTATAACCCTGTCAAAGGTATAAAGTCCTTCTGCCTGTTTACAGTCCTTCTACCCTATTTAGAGTCCTTCTACCCTGTTGTTACGGTCCTTCTACCTGTTACAGTCCTTCTGCCCTGTTGCGGTCCTCCCTGCCCTGTTACAGTCATTCTACCTGTTACGGTCCTTCTACCCTGTTACCTTCCTCTATCCTGTTACATCCCTTCTACCTGTTACAGTCCCTTCCCCTGTTACCTTCCTCTATCTTGTTACAGTCCTTCTAACCTGTTACAGTCTTCTACCCTGTTACAGTCCTTCTACCTGTTACGGTCCTTCACCCTGTTACCTTCACTCCTACCCTGTTTACAGTCCTTCCACCTGTGCGGTCCTTCTACCCCTGTTACCTTCCTCTACCTATTACGGTCCTTCTCACCTGTTACAGTCCTTCTACCCTATTACAGTCCCTCTACCCGTTACGGTCCCTCTGCATTGGTCTTCTACCTGTTACGATTCCTCTACCTGTTACGGTCCTTCTCACCTGTTGTAATGGTCCCTCACCCTGTTGCGGTCCTTCTCACCTGTTACGGTCCTTCTCTCACCTGTTCGGTCATTCTCACCTGTTGGTCCTTCTCACCTGTTACGGTCCTTCTTCTCACCTGTTACGGTCCTTCTCACCTGTTACAGTGCTTCTAACCTGTTACGGTCCCCTCACCTGTTACGGTCCCTCTACCCTGTTGCAGTCCTTGTAACCTGTTACGGTCCTTCTAACCTGTTACGGTCCCTCTCACCTGTTACAGTAGCTCTACCCTGTTACGGTCCTTCTCACCTGTTACGGTCCTTCTCACCCTGTTATGGTCCTTCTACCCTGTTACCCTCCTTCTACCCTGTTACGGTCCTTCTCTGTTGCGGTCATTTCTCACCTGTTACGGTCCTTCTCACCTGTTACAGTCCTTCCACAACCTGTTACGGTCATCCCCTACCCTGTTGCGGTCTTCTAACCTGTTACGGTCCTTCTAACCTGTTTTACGGTCCTTCTACCCTGTTACGGTCCTTCTAACCTGTTACGGTCCTTCTCACCTGTTACGGTCCCTCTAACCTGTTACGATCCTTCTCACCTGTTACAGTCCCTCTCCCCTGTTACGGTCCCTCTACCCTGTTACGGTCCTTCTCACCTGTTACGGTCCTTCTAACCTGTTACGGTCCCTCTACCCTGTTAAGTCCTTCTCACCTGTTACAGTCCTTCTACCCTGTTACGGTCCTTCTCACCTGTTACGGTCCTTCTCACCTGTTACAGTCCTTCTGCCTGTTCGGTCCCCTCTACCCTGTTACGTTCCTCTACCCTGTTACGGTCCCCTCTACCCTGTTACGGTCCTTCTACCCTGTTACAGTCCCTCCTAACCTCCCTCTACCCTATTCGGTCCTTCTACCCTGTTACGGTCCCTCTACCCTGTCCTTTACCTACAGTCCCTCTGCCCATTACGGTCCTTCTCACCTGTTACGGTCCTTCTACCCTGTTACGGTCCTTCTGCCCGGTGTTCTCACCTGTTACACTTCTACCCTGTTACGGTCCCTCTCCCTGTTGCGGTCCTTCTCACCTGTTACGGTCTTCTACCCTGTTACAGTCCCTCTACCCCGTTACGGTCCCTCTACCCCGTTACGGTCCTTCTACCTGTTGGTCCCTCTACCCTATTCACAGTCCCTTCTCACCTGTTATGGTCCCTCTACCCTGTTACGGTCCTTCTCACCTGTTACGGTCCTTCTCACCTGTTACGGTCATTCTCACCTGTTACGGTCCTTCTCACCTGTTACGGTCCTTCTCACCTGTTACAGTCCTTCTCACCTGTTGCAGGTCCCTTCTAACCTATTACGGTCCCTCTCACCTGTTACGGTCCCTCTACCCTGTTACGGTCCTTGTAACCTGTTACAGTCCTTCTAACCTGTTACGGTCCCTCTCACCTGTTACAGTCCCTCTACCCTGTTACAGTCCTTCTCACCTGTTACGGTCCTTCTCACCTGTTATGGTCCTTCTACCTGTTGCCCTCCTTCTACCCTGTTACGGTCCTTCTCACCTGTTACGGTCATTCTCACCTGTTACGGTCCTTCTCACCTGTTACAGTCCTTCTAACCTGTTACGGTCATCCCTACCCTGTTCACGGTCCTTCTAACCTGTTCACGGGTCCTTCTAACCTGTTTACGGTCCTTCTACCCTGTTACGGTCCTTCTAACCTGTTACGGTCCTTCTCACCTGTTACGGTCCCTCTAACCTGTTACGATCCTTCTCACCTGTTACAGTCCCTCTACCCTGTTACGGTCCCTCTACCCTGTTACAGTCCTTCTCACCTGTTACGGTCCTTCTAACCTGTTACGGTCCCTCTACCCTGTTACAGTCCTTCTCACCTGTTACAGTCCTTCTACCCTGTTACGGTCCTTCTCACCTGTTACGGTCCTTCTCACCTGTTACAGTCCTTCTGCCCTGTTACGGTCCTCTACCCTGTTACACGGTCCTTCTACCCTGTTACGGTCCCTCTACCCTGTTACGGTCCTTCTACCCTGTTGCAGTCCCTCTAACCTGTTACGGTCCCTCTACCCTGTTCGGTCCTTCTACCCCTGTTACGGTCCCTCTACCCTGTTCGGTCCTTCTCACCTGTTACAGTCCCTCTGCCCTGTTACGGTCCTTCTCACCTGTTACGGGTCCTTCTACCCTGTTACGGTCCTTCTCACCTGTTACGGTCCTTCTCACCTGTTACAGTCCTTCTGCCCTGTTACGGTCCCTCTACCCTGTTACGGTCCTTACTCACCTGTTACGGTCATTCTACCCTGTTACAGTCCCTCTACCCCGTTACGGTCCTTCTAACCTGTTACAGTCCTTCTCACCTGTTACGGTCCCTCTAACCTGTTACGATCCTTCTCACCTGTTTACAGTCCCTCTACCCTGTTCGGTCCCTCTACCCTGTTACGGTCCTTCTCACCTGTTACGGTCCTTCTAACCTGTTACGGTCCCTCTACCCTGTTACGGTCCTTCTCACCTGTTACAGTCCTTCTACCCCTGTTACGGTCCTTCTCACCTGTTACGGTCCTTCTCACCTGTTACAGTCCTTCTACCTATTCACGGTCCCTCTACCCTGTTACGGTCCTTCTGCCTGTTTACGGTCCCTCTACCTGCCATGGTCCCTTCTACCCCTGTTCGGTCCCTCTAACCTGTTCTGGGTCCCTCTACCCTGTTACGGTCCTTCTACCCTGTTGGTCCTCTGCCCCTGTTGCGGTCCTTCTCACCTGTTACAGTCCCTCTACCCTGTTACGGTCCTTCTCACCTGTTACGGTCCTTCTACCCTGTTACGGTCCTTCTCACCTGTTACGGTCCTTCTCACCTGTTACAGTCCTTCTACCCTGTTACGGTCCCTCTACCCTGTTACGGGTCCTTCTCACCTGTTACGGTCATTCTACCCTGTTACAGTCCTCTACCCCGTTACGGTCCCTCTACCCGTTACGGTCCTTCTACCACCTGTTGGGTCCCTCTACCCTGTTATGGTCCCTCTACCCTGTTACGGTCCTTCTCACCTGTTACGGGTCCTTCTCACCTGTTACGGTCATTTCTCACCTTGTTACGGTCCATCTCACCTGTTACGGTCCTTCTCACCTGTTACGGTCCTTCTCACCTGTTACGGTCCTTCTAACCTGTTACGGTCCCTCTCACCTGTTACGGTCCCTCTACCCTGTTACAGTCCTTCTACCCTGTTACGGTCCTTCTCACCTGTTACGGTCCTTCTCACCTGTTACAGTCATTCTACCCTGTTTTACGTCCCTCTACCCTGTTACGGTCCTTCTACCCTGTTACGGTCCCTCTACCCTGTTGGGGTCTTCATTCTGTTACGTCCCTCTAACCTGTTACGGTCCCTCTACCCTGTTACGGGTCCTTCTACCCTGTTACGGTCCCTCTCTACCCTGTTACGGTCCTTCTCACCTGTTACAGTCCCTCTACCCTGTTACTGTCCTTCTCACCTGTTACGGTCCTTCTGCCTGTTGCGGTCCTTCTCACCTGTTACGGTCCTTCTCTGTTACAGTCCTTCTGCACCCTGTTACGTCCCTTTCTGCATCTCTTGTTACAGTCCCTCTACTCCATTACGGTCCCTCTGCCCCGTTACGGTCCTTCTACCTGTTACGGTCCTCTACCCTGTTACGGTCCTTCTCACCTGTTATGGTCCCTCTACCCTGTGAGGTCCTTCTCACCTGTTACGGTCCTTTCCACCTGTTACGGTTATTCTCACCTGTTACGTCCATCTCACCTGTTACGGTCCTTCTCACCTGTTACAGTCCTTCTCACCTGTTACGGTCCTTCTAACCTGTTAAATTCCCTCCCGTCTTGAGTCCTCTACCCCTGTTACGGTCCTAACTAACCTGTTACGGTCCTTGTAACCTGCCACGGTCCTTCTAACCTGTTACGGTCCTCTCACCTGTTACAGTCCCTCTACCTGTTACGGTCCTTCTCACCTGTTACGGTCCTTCTCACCTGTTATGGTCCTTCTACCCTGACATTCTCCTTCTGCCCTCCTTCCTGTTACGTCATTCCACCTGTTACGGTCCTTCACCTGTTACAGTCCTTCTACCCTGTTACGGTCATCCTACCCTGTTACGGTCCTTCTAACCTGTTACGGTCCTTCTAACCTGTTTACGGTCCTTCTACCCTGTTACGGTCCTTCTAACCTGTTACGGTCCTTCTCACCTGTTACGGTCCCTCTAACCTGTTACGATCCTTCTCACCTGTTACAGTCCCTCTACCCTGTTACGGTCCCTCTACCCTGTTACGGTCCTTCTCACCTGTTACGGTCCTTCTAACCTGTTACGGTCCTTCTACCCTGTTACGGTCCTTCTAACCTGTTACGGTCCTTCTCACCTGTTACAGTCCTTCTAACCTGTTACGGTCATCCTACCCTGTTACGGTCCTTCTAACCTGTTACGGTCCTTCTAACCTGTTTACGGTCCTTCTACCCTGTTACGGTCCTTCTAACCTGTTACGGTCCTTCTCACCTGTTACGGTCCCTCCTAACCTGTTACGATCCTTCTCACCTGTTACAGTCCCTCTACCCTGTTACGGTCCCTCTACCCTGTTACGGTCCTTCTCACCTGTTACGGTCCTTCTAACCTGTTACGGTCCCTCTCACCCTGTTACGGTCCTTCTCACCTGTTACGGTCCTTCTACCCTGTTACGGTCCTTCTCACCTGTTACGGTCCTTTTCACCTGTTACAGTCCTTCTACCCTGTTACGGTCCCTCTACCCTGTTACGGTCCTTCTACCTGTTACGGTCCCTCTACCCTGTTACGGTCCCTCTACCCTGTTACGGTCCCTCTACCCTGTTACGGTCCCTCTACCCTGTTACGGTCCCTCTACCCTGTTACGGTCCTTCTCACCTGTTACAGTCCCTCTACCCTGTTACGGTCCTTCTACCCTGTTACGGTCCTTCTCACCTGTTACGGTCCTTCTCACCTGTTACAGTCCTTCTACCCTGTTACGGTCCCTCTAACCTGTTACGGTCCTGCTACCTCCTTCTACCCTGTTACGGTCCCTCTACCCTGTTACCCTCCCTCTACCCTGTAACCCTCCTTCTACCCTGTTACAGTCCTTACATAATAGTAGTTATATACAGTATGCACTGAATCTTGCTGATGATAAAGGTTTGTTGTGATGATTCAAAATCGCCTCCTCTTCTTCCGGAGTATGACCGGTAGTTCTCAGACACGCTGAGTGGTGCTCCAGACCCTCACCATCGGAGTGATGCCTGAACTCCCAGGGTTCCCCAGCTAGCACCTGCCTGTGACCTGCGCATGACTGTAGGGAGAAACAGGGCTAGAGAGGAAAATCTCCCTGTGGCATAGGCACCAATGATGTGTGTGTGTGTGTGTGTGTGTGTGTGTGTGTGTGTGTGTGTGTGTGTGCGTGTGTGTGTGTGTGTGTGTGTGTGTGTGTGTGTGTGTGTGTGGTAGTGGTAGTGTGTGTGTGTGTGTGTGTGTGTGTGTGTGTGTGTGTGTGTGTGTGTGTGTCCATGTGCAGGCTCTGGAAGATCGTGTGACCGTGCTAGCACCACAGATTTGTCCCTTTGTGGACTCTGCGACTCCCAGTGAAAAGCTGGTCTACAACATCACCAGGCCCTACCTCAGGAACAAGGTAATCTACACACACACACACACAAATACAGTACATCCATCACACACACTTCAATACAGGAGGGGACAGGAGCAGACAGGAGGGGACAGGAGCAGACCAGGAGCAGACAGGGAGGGGACAGGAGGGAACAGGAGCAGACAGGAAGGGACAGGAGGGGACAGGAGGAACAGGAGCAGACAGGAAGGGACAGGAGGGACAGGAGCAGACGGGAGGGACAGGAGGGACAGGAGCAAGACAGGAGGGGACAGGAGCAGGCAGGAGGGGACAGGAGTAGACAGGAGGGGACAGGGAGCAGACAAGGACAGGAGCAGACAGGAGGGACAGGGAGCGGACAGGAGGGGACAGGAAGCGGACAGGAGGGGACAGGAGCGGACTGGAGCAGACAGGAGCGGACTGGGCAGACAGGAGGGGACAGGGAGCGGACAGGAGCAGACAGGAGGACAGGAGCAGACAGGAAGGGACAGGAGGGGACAGGAGCAGACGGGAGGGGACTGGAGGCAGACAGGGAGGGACAGAGGAGCAGATAGGAGGGGACAGGAGCAGATAGGAGGGACAGGAGCAGACAGGAGGGGACAGGAGCAGACAGGAGGGACAGGAGCGGACAGGAGCAGACAGGAAGGGACAGGAGCAGACAGGGAAGGGACAGGAAGGGACAGAGCAGACAGGAGGGACAGGAGCAGACAGGAGGGGACAGGAGCAGACAGGAGGGGACAGGAAGGGACAGGAAGCGGACATGAGCAGACAGGAGGGACAAGAGTGGACAGGGGATGGGACAGGAGCGGACAGGAGGGGACAGGAGGGACAGGGCGGACCAGGAGACAATAGACAGGAGGGGACAGGAGCCGGACAGGAGGACAGGGAGGGGACAGGAGCGGACAGGAATGGCAGAATATGGCACCACAACAAACCTGCCAGAGAGGGCCACCCACCAAAACTCATGGACCAGGCAAGGAGGGGCATTAATCAGAGAGGCAACAAAGAGACCAAGATAACCCTGAAGGAGCTGCAAAGCTCCACAATGGAGATTGGAATATCTGTCTATATGACCACTTTAAGCCGTATACTCCACAGAGCTGGGCTTTACAGAAGAGTGGCCAGAAAAAAGCCATTGCTTAAAGAAAAAAATAAACAAACACGTTTGGTGTTCACGAAAGAGCATGTCAGGAGACTCCCCAAACATACGGAAGAGAATTACTCTGGTCAGACGAAATTTAGCTTTTTGGCCATTAAAAAACACTATGTCTGGCGCAAACCAACACCTCATCATCCTGAGAATCCCCATCCCCCAGTGAAGCATGGTGGTGGCAGCATCATGTTGTGGAGATGTTTTCATCTCAGCAGGGACTGGGAAACTGGTCAGAATTGAAGGAATGATGGATGGCGCTAAATACAGGGGAAATTCTTGAGAAGCCTGTTTCAGTCTTCAAGAGATTTGACACTGGGACAGAGGTTCACCTTCCAGACAATGACCTAAGCAACACTCGAGTGGTTTTAAGGGGGAAACATTTAAATGTATTAGAATGCCTAGTTAATCCAATTGAGGAATCTGTGGTATGACTTGAAGGTTGCTGTACACCAGCGGAACCCATCCTACTTGAGCTGGAGCAGTTTTGGCTTGAAGAATGGGCAAAAATCCAGTGGCTAGATGTGCCAAGCTTATAGAGACATACCCCAGAGACTTGCAGCTGTAAATGCTGAGAAGGTGTCTCTACAAAGTATTGACTTGGGGGGTGAATAGTTATGCACGCTCAAGTTTTCTGTTTTTTGTCTTATTTCTTGTTTGTTTCACAATAAAAAAAAGATGTTGCATCTTCAAAAGTGGTAGGCATGTTGTGTAAATCACATGATACAAACCCTCAAAATATATTTTAATTCCAGGCAACAAAATAGGAAAAATGCCAAGGAGGCTGAATACTTTTCGCTACCAGTCCAGCTCGAAATCTGATTTTAAAATAACTCTTACCCTTAGCCACTAAACCTAACCTTTACTTAAATTGATACCAAAAATCTATTTCAGCCAATTTTCAGCCAATTTTGACTTCGTAGCTTGTACACGTATTAGGAAGCCCCGAACACAGGATCCATAATAAACTGGCGTCCCCCGGGTTCCGTGGAACATCGTGACAGACCCTACAACTCAGTGTCCTTCTTCACCCAAGCTGACATCAACCAGGGCCGGATCAGTACCGCCCCTCCGCAGCCCCTCTCACCTCCAGGAGCTCTACCAATACTCCTTCACTGGTGAGTAAACACCAAAGACTGTATATATACGACAAAGCCATCGAACGCGACACCATTCATTCCTATGTGTATGTTCCATAGCACATTGAAGGTAAATGACGTCGGTTAAGAGGGAGTCTCATGGAGACATACCATGCGCCCGTTTGAACTATTCCAGGAAGTGACTTTGCAGGCTAGCTCAGTGCTGCCCCCTCTCATTGAGCAACTGAGTTGAAGGCCAAAACTGGGTACTGCAGGCCTCCATTAGCAATCTTGTAACAACCGTCCATTAGCAACCTTATCTCCTCTGTGTGGTTTTATTTAAAGGACATACAGTACGTCAGTTGCATTATTATCCAATTATTGGTACCATGATTGTTTATTTTTTACAATTATTCACACAAAGATTGCCGTTCTTTCATTCACTATAATGGCGGATCCTGTTTTCCATAAACGATGCCTGCAGTACCGTGGTCGGCCTTAAACTCCCGTGGCTTCAATGAGAGGGAGCAGTCGTTCTCCTCTGGTACACACACACACACACACACACGCACACATATGCAGGCAGTGCCAGGCGCACACACACACACTGCCGAGCATGTGGTTAGATCCCCCCCCTCCCATTTCAACAAACTTTGACCCCAGTCTCTCACATTAACACAGCGTTAAATGTAAGCCAGTCGCACTCAGTGACGCTGTTGTTAACGGGCTGTAAAGTGCAACTGGGTAACCATGGCGATCCCTTGTTCATTTTTCTGTTTAGATTTCACAAAGCTCACAATATTCACACAGCTCACTGGAATGAGGTCACAGCCTCAGAAGGCTATAGGGAGGTTGGATTGTAGGTAGAACTGCTCTGTAACTGTCTCTGATGGAAAACAACTGTATGAGATGGTTTCAGGGACCTAGATTACTTCTGGTTACTGGCCCAACTCTCTAACCACTAGGCTACCTGCGTTTCAGGGAACTAGATTACTACTTCTGGTTACTGGCCCAACTCTCTAACCACTAGGCTACCTGCGTTTCAGGGAACTAGATTACTACTTCTGGTTACTGGCCCAACTCTCTAACCACTAGGCTACCTGCGTTTCAGGGAACTAGATTACTACTTCTGGTTACTGGCCCAACTCTCTAACCACTAGGCTACCTGCGTTTCCAGGGAACTAGATTACTACTTCTGGTTACTGGCCCAACGGTCTAACCACTAGGCTACCTGCGTTTCCAGGGACCTAGATGACTTATAGTTACTGGCCCAACGGTCTAACCACTAGGCTACCTGCATTTCAGGGACCTAGATGACTTATGGTTACTGGCCCAACGGTCTAACCAATAGGCTACCTGCGTTTCAGGGACCTAGATGACTTCTGGTTACTGGCCCAACGCTCTAATCAGTAGGCTGAATAAAGACTTGCTAAACTGTCGAAATTCATCATTTTGACATGTCCCTTCTAGGAAGATTTTTAACCCACTTAATCCCAAAATGTCTCAAGTTTGACCATCGTTGTAAAGGCCCAGTTATTGTTGCTGCTTTGACAATGTCCTTTCTGAAGAATATTATTTATATAAAATGTCATTAAGTGATGCATTTACATTATTTATGTCCCTCAATTTTAACCCAGTTATGCCCCAAAAAATATTTACCCCTTTAAAAAGTGAAATGGTTCACTGCAGAGGACATCGTTTGAGTCTTCTGAACAGCCTGGTATAAAGTCAGAGGACATCGTTTGAGTCTTCTGAACAGCCTGGTATAAAAGTCAGTCAGGACATCGTTTGAGTCTTCTGAACAGCCTGGTATAAAGTCAGGGGACATCGTTTGAGTCTTCTGAACAGCCTGGTATAAAAGTCAGAGGACATCGTTTGAGTCTTCTGAACAGCCTGGTATAAAAGTCAGAGGACATCGTTTGAGTCTTCTGAACGGCCTGGTATAAAAGTCAGAGGACATCGTTTGAGTCTTCTGAACAGCCTGGTATAAAAGTCAGAGGACATCGTTTGAGTCTTCTGAACAGCCTGGTATAAAAGTCAGAGGACATCGTTTGAGTCTTCTGAACAGCCTGGTATAAAAAAGTCAGATGACATCGTTTGAGTCTTCTGAACAGCCTGGTATAAAAAGTCAGAGGACATCGTTTGAGTCTTCTGAACAGCCTGGTATAAAGTCAGAGGACATCGTTTGAGTCTTCTGAACAGCCTGGTATAAAAGTCAGATGACATCGTTTGAGTCTTCTGAACAGCCTGGTATAAAAGTCAGAGGACATCGTTTGAGTCTTCTGAACAGCCTGGTATAAAAGTCAGAGGACATCGTTTGAGTCTTCTGAACAGCCTGGTTTAAAAGTCAGATGACATCGTTTGAGTCTTCTGAACAGCCTGGTATAAAAGTCAGAGGACATCGTTTGAGTCTTCTGAACAGCCTGGTATAAAAGTCAGAGGACATCGTTTGAGTCTTCTGAACAGCCTGGTATAAAAGTCAGATGACATCGTTTGAGTCTTCTGAACAGCCTGGTATAAAAGTCAGAGGACATCGTTTGAGTCTTCTGAACAGCCTGGTATAAAAGTCAGAGGACATCGTTTGAGTCTTTTGAACAGCCTGGTATAAAAGTCAGAGGACATCGTTTGAGTCTTTTGAACAGCCTGGTCTAAAAGTCAGTCTCCTTGTCAACCCCTTTGTCCCTCATTTCATGTTGAAACTTGAATTTGATTAATGGTTTATTATGTGTGGAACATACTGTATGTGTAATTCCTCATTTCATGAGACACCATGTGGCCCCTGCATGCTCATGAGGAGTAATGGCCGATCTTCACCTAAAACCTCAACCCTGTTATCGTCCACCCTATTTATCGTCCACCCTGTTATCGTCCACCCTGCTTGTCATCAAATCTGTTAGCGTCCCAACTCTGTTATCGTCAACCCTGTTATCGTCAACCCTGTTAGCGTCAACCCTGTTAGCGTCAACTCTGTTATCGTCAACTCTGTTATCGTCAACTCTGTTATCGTCAACTCTGTTAGCGTCAACTCTGTTAGCGTCAACTCTGTTAGCGTCCAACTCTGTTAGCGTCAACTCTGTTATCGTCCAACTCTGTTATCGTCAACTCTGTTATCGTCAACCCTGTTCAAGGCCCAATTAACTTAATCAGTTTGATATTATATGTGAGTTTATTTGTACAAGGGATGCTTAGCGATAGAACAATGTTGGACTTTAAAGAACATTTCTTTAAAGTTTGCATGTCTAATAGGCAACTTCGTGGAACTTACCCAGTTGCTTTACCTTTATCTCCATTCATGCTCTGTTTTACCTGGTAACGGTGACTTGCTGGCAGCTTAGATTGACCTCTACGTGTTTGTGGTACACAAGAAGATGGACGGAAGTTTAACAGTATTACATAGCCGTGTATTGGTCTCCCAAAATCGCTGAATATCTATTTCACAGGTATATATTATATTACCTCTGTGGCTGTGGCAGAGAGAGGAGGGCAATCATACACTTCCTCTCCACCTACTCCTCCGCTCGTCCTCATCTTCCTCCATTCGTCCTCATCCTTCTCCTCCTGCTCCTCTTCTTGCTCCTCCCCTCCTCCTCCTCCTCCTCCTCTCCTCCTTCTCTACCTCCTCCTGCTCCTCTCCTCCTTCTCCTCTCTCCTCCTCTGTTCCTCTCCCCTCTCCTCCTCTCCTCCTTCTCCTCCTGCTCCTCTATTCCTCCTCTCTTCCTCCTCTCCTCCTCCTCTCCTCCCTTCTCCTCTCCTTCTCTGTTCCTCTCCCCCTTTTCCTCCTCTCCTCCTCCTCCTCCTGCTCCTTTCCTCCCTGCTCCTGCTCCTCCCTCGCCTCCCTCTCTTCCTCCTCTCTCTCCTCCTCCTTCTCTTCCCTCTTCCTCCTCTCCTCCTCTTCTCCTCCCTCCTGTTCCTCTCCTCCCTCTGTTTCCTCCTCCTTCTCTTCCTCTCCCCTTCTCCTCTTCCTGTTCCTCTCCTCCTCTCTTCCTCCTGCTCCTCTCCCTGGGTTCTCCATCCCTCCTCTCCCTCCTCTCCCTCCTCCTCCTCCGCCCCATCTCTCTCCTCTCCTCCTCCTGTTCCTCTCCCTCCTCCTTCTGTTCCTCTCTCCTCCTATCTTCCTCCCTCCTTCTCTTCCTCCTCCTCCTCCGTTCCTCTCCTCCTTCTACTCCTCCTGCTCCTCTCCTCCTCCTGTTCCCTCCTCCTCTCTTCCTCCTGCTCCTCTCCTCATTCTCTTCCTCCTCTCCTCCTGTTCCTCTCCTCCCCTTCTGTTCCTCTCCTCCTCCTCTCTTCCTCTCCTCCTCTCTTCCTCTGCTCCTCTCCTCGTTCTCTTCCTCCTCTCCTGTTCCTCTCCTCCTCCTTCTGTTCCTCTCCTCCTCCTCTCTTCCTCTTCCTTCTCTTCCTCCTCCCTCCTCCTGTTCCTCTCCTCCTTCTCCTCCTCCTGCTCCTCTCCTCCTCTCACTCAATGTGATTGTTTCTTTTCCTCCACCCGTACCTTTACACCATACCTCGTTTCATCCCCCTTTATGTCACTTCACTGATCCTGTAGTGGGCTCTCTCCTCAATCAAATCTGTCAATGTCTTGTTTATGGGTCTATCCAGGAAGATGTGATTTTTATTTATTTTGTCTCTCGCTCTGTCTGCGCTCTCAGTCTCTCTACTCCCTCGTTCCTCCCCTCCTCTCCTCTTTCTCTCTCTCCTCCTCCTGCTTCTATCTGCCTCCTCCTCCTCCCCTCCTCCTCTCTTCCTCCTGCTTCATTCTCCTCGTTCTCTTCCTCCTCTCCTCCTCCTCCTCCTCCTCCTCCTCCTCCTCCTCCTCCTCCTCCTCCTCCTCCTCCTCCTCCTCCCTCCTCCTCCTATCATCCTCCTCTCCTTCTCTTCCTCCTGCTTTGAGAAGCTACCTTTACCTTTACCTTACCCTAGACGCCTTCAACATGCTTACCGCCCCAATAGATCCACAGACGATGCAATCGCCATCACTCTGCACACTGCCCTATCCCATCTGGACAAGAGGAATATCTTTGTAAGAATTCTGTTCAGCTCAGCATTCAACACCATAGTACCCTCCAAGCTCATCATTAAGCTTGGGGCCCTGTCTCTGAACCCCACCCTGTGAAAATGGGTCCTGGACTTCCTGACGGGCCGCCCCCAGGTTGTGAAGGTAGGAAACAACACCTGCACTTTGCTGATCCTCAACACAGGGGTCCCACAAGGGTGCGTGCTCAGACCCCTCCTGTACTTCCTGTTCACCCATGACTGCGTGACAACGCACGCCTCCAACTCAATCGTTAAGTTTTCAGACGACACAACAGTAGTAGCCCTGATTACCAACAACGATGAGACAACCTACAGGGAGGAGGTGATGGCCCTGGGAGAGTGGTGTCAGGAAAAGCTGTCATCAAGGAAAAGGGTGGCTACTTTGAAGAATTTTTGGGTTACTACATGATTCCATATGATTTATATCATAGTTTTGATGTCTTCACTATTATTCTACAATGTAGAAAATAGTAAAATAAATAAATAAAGAAAAACCCTGAATGAGTAGGTGTGTCTAAACGTCTGACTGGTGCTGAATATGTTCAGAGAAACCGTCAAGCGCTGTGAGATCTTCAAGACTTTCCGTTCTTTAATATCAATTTTAGCTTTGATTTTGTTTCTTTTCCCCATCTGTCCCTTTTGACTTGTTTATTTCACCGTTCATACTGTACTGTTCATACTGTACCTTCATACTGTACTGTTCATACTGTACTGTTCATACTGTACTGTTCATACTGTACTGTTCATACTGTACTGTTCATACTGTACCTTTCATACTGTACCTTTCATACTGTACTGTTCATACTTGTACTGTTCATACTGTACCGTTTCATACTGTACTGTTCATACTGTACCGTTCATACTGTACCGTCTCATACTGTACCGTTCATACTGTACTGTTCAGACTGTACTTTCATACTGTACCTTTCATACTGTACCTTTCATACTGTACTGTTCATACTGTACTGTTCATACTGTACTGTTCATACTGTACCTTTCATACTGTACCTTTCATACTGTACCTTTCATACTGTACCTTTGGTATTCACACCAGCTCAAGCTGAAACCCATTGATACCATTTCATACAATGTTCATTTAGGTTTAGTGGTGCTATTTAGTAACAATTATTACCGGAAGCTTGGATATATG
>NW_026282914.1:0-26487 GCF_023373465.1 Oncorhynchus keta
ACACGTGAAAGGTCCCTGGTTCGAAACCGGGCGGAAACAGTACTTTTTGACACATGCAGTAAGTAACATATTTATAAAAGAGATGAGTTGCTTTCATGAATACCTTATTTTGGAAACAGAGGTCTCTGACACATGTAAGAAGTACTGTATTTGTAACAGAGAATTTTCATAAATGCATTATGTTGGAATTTCGAATTTGTGCGATGAATATATGTACAATTTGGTTAACTCCACGGTGATAATTCTAGCAGCAGTTTCTCTAGTTTAATTGTTATCAAGTTTGCTTTACACACGAATGGTCCCCGGTTCGAGGCCGGGCGGAAACAGTTCTCTATGACAAATCCAGTAAGTACTGTATTTGTAACAGAGAATAGCTGTTCTAATAAATAGCTTATTTTTGAAATTCGAGTACATGCAATGAATATCTGTAAAACTCGGGTTACTCCTTGCTGATAAAACTAGCAGCAGTTTCTGTAGTGTAGTGGTTATCACGTTTGCTTTACACGCGAAAGGTCCCTGGTTCGAAACCGGGCGGAAACAGTGCTCTTTGACACATTCAGTTAGTGCTGTATCAACAACAGAGAATATATGTTCTCATTTTTGAAATTTGAATACATGCAATGAATATCTGTAAAACTCGGGTTACTCCTTGCTGATAATACTAGCAGCAGTTTCTGTAGTGTAGTGGTTATCACGTTCGCTTTTACACGCGAAAGGTCCCTGGTTCGAAACCGGGCGGAAACAGTGCTCTGTTTCTAATAAATAAATCATTTTTGAAATTCAAGTACATGCAATGAATATCTGTAAAACTCGGGTTACTCCTTGCTGATAATACTAGCAGCAGTTTCTGTAGTGTAGTGGTTATCACGTTTGCTTTACACGCGAAAGGTCCCTGGTTCGAAACCGGGCGGAAACAGTGCTCTGTTTCTAATAAATAAATCATTTTGAAATTCAAGTACATGCAATGAATATCTGTAAAACTCGGGTTACTCCTTGCTGATAATACTAGCAGCAGTTTCTGTAGTGTAGTGGTTATCACGTTTGCTTTACACGTGAAAGGTCCCTGGTTCGAAACCGGGCGGAAACAGTGCTCTTTGACACATTTTTGAAATTCAATACATGCAATGAATATCTGTAAAACTCGGGTTACTCCTTGCTGATAGTACTAGCAGCAGTTTCTGTAGTGTAGTGGTTATCACGTTGCTTTACATGAAAGGTCCCTGGTTCGAAACCGGGCGGAAACAGTGCTCTTTTGACACATGCAGTAAGTAACATATTTATTACCTTATTTTGGAAACAGAGGTCTCTGACACATAAGAAGTACTGTATTTGTAACAGAGAATAGCTGTTCTAATAAATAGCTTATTTTGAAATTCGAGTACATGCAATGAATATCTGTAAAACTCGGGTTACTCCTTGCTGATAAAACTAGCAGCAGTTTCTGTAGTGTAGTGGTTATCACGTTTGCTTTACACGCGAAAGGTCCCTGGTTCGAAACCGGGCGGAAACAGTGCTCTTTGACACATTCAGTTAGTGCTGTATACATAAATATAATGATTGTTTTTTTTTTGAAATTTGAATACATGCAATGAATATCTGTAAAACTCGGGTTACTCCTTGCTGATAATACTAGCAGCAGTTTCTGTAGTGTAGTGGTTTTCACGTTTGCTTTACACGTGAAAGGTCCCTGGTTCGAAACCGGGCGGAAACAGTGCTCTTTGACACATTCATTTAGTGCTGTATCAGGAAATTCGAATACATGCAATGAATATCTGTAAAACTCGGGTTACTCCTTGCTGATAGTACTAGCAGCAGTTTCTGTAGTGTAGTGGTTATCACGTTCGCTTTACACGCGAAAGGTCCCTGGTTCGAAACCGGGCGGAAACAGTGCTCTGTTTCTAATAAATAAATCATTTTTGAAATTCGAGTACATGCAATGAATATCTGTAAAACTCGGGTTACTCCTTGCTGATAATACTAGCAGCAGTTTCTGTAGTGTAGTGGTTATCACGTTCGCTTTACACGTGAAAGGTCCCTGGTTCGAAACCGGGTGGAAACAGTACTTTTTGACACATGCAGTAAGTAACATATTTATAAAAGAGATGAGTTGCTTTCATGAATACCTTATTTTGGAAACAGAGGTCTCTGACACATGTGAGAAGTACTGTATTTGTAACAGAGAATTTTCATAAATGGATTATGTTGGAATTTCGAATTCGTGCGATGAATATATGTACAATTTGGTTTACTCCACAGTAATAATTCGAGCAGCAGTTTCTAGTTTAATTGTTATCAAGTTTGCTTTACACGCGAATGGTCCCGGTTCGAGGCCGGGCGGAAACAGTTCTCTATGACAAATCCAGTAAGTACTGTATTGTAACAGAGAATAGCTGTTCTAATAAATAGCTTATTTTTGAAATTCGAGTACATGCAATGAATATCTGTAAAACTCGGGTTACTCCTTGCTGATAATACTAGCAGCAGTTTCTGTAGTGTAGTGGTTATCACGTTTGCTTTACACGCGAAAGGTCCCTGGTTCGAAACCGGGCGGAAACAGTGCTCTTTGACACATTCAGTTAGTGCTGTATAAATATATGTTCTCATGAATAGCTTTTTGAAATTTGAATACATGCAATGAATATCTGTAAAACTCGGGTTACTCCTTGCTGATAATACTAGCAGCAGTTTCTGTAGTGTAGTGGTTATCACGTTTGCTTTACACGTGAAAGGTCCCTGGTTCGAAACCGGGCGGAAACAGTGCTCTTTGACACATTCATTTAGTGCTGTATCAGGAAATTCGAATACATGCAATGAATATCTGTAAAACTCGGGTTACTCCTTGCTGATAAAACTAGCAGCAGTTTCTGTAGTGTAGTGGTTATCACGTTCGCTTTACACGCGAAAGGTCCCTGGTTCGAAACCGGCGCGGAAACAGTGCTCTGTTTCTAATAAATAACTCATTTTTGAAATTCAAGTAAATGCAATGAATATCTGTAAAACTCGGGTTACTCCTTGCTGATAAAACTAGCAGCAGTTTCTGTAGTGTAGTGGTTATCACGTTTGCATTACACGCGAAATTCCCTGGTTCGAAACCGGGCGGAAACAGTGCTCTTTGACACATTCATTTAGTGCTGTATCAGGAAATTCGAATACATGCAATGAATATCTGTAAAACTCGGGTTACTCCTTGCTGATAATACTAGCAGCAGTTTCTGTAGTGTAGTGGTTATCACGTTCGCTTTACACGTGAAAGGTCCCTGGTTCGAAACCGGGCGGAAACAGTGCTCTGTTTCTAATAAATAAATAAATTTTTTGAAATTCAAGTACATGCAATGAATATCTGTAAAACTCGGGTTACTCCTTGCTGATAAGTACTAGCAGCAGTTTCTGTAGTGTAGTGGTTATCACGTTCGCTTTACACGCGAAAGGTCCCTGGTTCGAAACCGGGCGGAAACAGTGCTCTGTTTCTAATAAATAATTTTTGAAATTCGAGTACATGCAATGAATATCTGTAAAACTCGGGTTACTCCTTGCTGATAGTACTAGCAGCAGTTTCTGTAGTGTAGTGGTTATCACGTTCGCTTTACACGTGAAAGGTCCCTGGTTCGAAACCGGGCGGAAACAGTACTTTTTGACACATGCAGTAAGTAACATATTTATAAAAGAGATGAGTTGCTTTCATGAATACCTTATTTTGGAAACAGAGGTCTCTGACACTAAGAAGTACTGTATTTGTAACAGAGAATAGCTGTTCTAATAAATAGCTTATTTTTGAAATTCAAGTACATGCAATGAATATCTGTAAAACTCGGGTTACTCCTTGCTGATAAAACTAGCAGCAGTTTCTGTAGTGTAGTGGTTATCACGTTTGCTTTACACGTGAAAGGTCCCTGGTTCGAAACCGGGCGGAAACAGTGCTCTGACACATTCAGTTAATAAAGAATATATGTTCTCATGAATAACTTTTTTTGGAAATTTGAATACATGCAATGAATATCTGTAAAACTCGGGTTACTCCTTGCTGATAATACTAGCAGCAGTTTCTGTAGTGTAGTGGTTATCACGTTTGCTTTACACGTGAAAGGTCCCTGGTTCGAAACCGGGCGGAAACAGTGCTCTTTGACACATTCATTTAGTGCTGTATCAGGAAATTCGAATACATGCAATGAATATCTGTAAAACTCGGGTTACTCCTTGCTGATAGTACTAGCAGCAGTTTCTGTAGTGTAGTGGTTATCACGTTCGCTTTACACGCGAAATTTCCTTGGTTCGAAACTGGGCGGAAACAGTGCTCTGTTTCTAATAAATAAATCATTTTTGAAATTCGAGTACATGCAATGAATATCTGTAAAACTCGGGTTACTCCTTGCTGATAATACTAGCAGCAGTTTCTGTAGTGTAGTGGTTATCACGTTGACTTTACCCGCGAAAGGTCCCTGGTTCGAAACTGGCGCGGAAACAGTGCTCTGTTTCTAATAAATAACTCATTTTTTGAAATTCAAGTACATGCAATGAATATCTGTAAAACTCGGGTTACTCCTTGCTGATAATACTAGCAGCAGTTTCTGTAGTGTAGTGGTTATCACGTTCGCTTTACACGCGAAAGGTCCCTGGTTCGAAACCGGCGTGGAAACAGTGCTCTGTTTCTAATAAATTTAGTTTTGAAATTCAAGTACATGCAATGAATATCTGTAAAACTCGGGTTACTCCTTGCTGATAGTACTAGCAGCAGTTTCTGTAGTGTAGTGGTTATCACGTTCGCTTTACACGTGAAAGGTCCCTGGTTCGAAACCGGGCGGAAACAGTACTTTTGACACATGCAGTAAGTAACATATTTATAAAAGAGATGAGTTGCTTTCATGAATACCTTATTTTGGAAACAGAGGTCTCTGACACATGCAATGAAGTACTGTATTTGTAACAGAGAATTTTCATAAATGCATTATGTTGGAATTTCGAATTTGTGCGATGAATATATGTACAATTTGGTTTACTCCACAGTGATAATTCTAGCAGCAGTTTCTGTAGTTTAATTGTTATCAAGTTTGCTTTACACACGAATGGTCCCTGGTTCGAAACCGGGCGGAAACAGTTCTCTATGACAAATCCAGTAAGTACTGTATTTGTAACAGAGAATAGCTGTTCTAATAAATAGCTTATTTTTGAAATTCGAGTACATGCAATGAATATCTGTAAAACTCGGGTTACTCCTTGCTGATAGTACTAGCAGCAGTTTCTGTAGTGTAGTGGTTATCACGTTTGCTTTACACGCGAAAGGTCCCTGGTTCGAAACCGGGCGGAAACAGTGCTCTTTGACACATTCAGTTAGTTGTATATAACAGAGAATATAATGAATAGCTTTTTTTGAAATTCAATACATGCAATGAATATCTGTAAAACTCGGGTTACTCCTTGCTGATAATACTAGCAGCAGTTTCTGTAGTGTAGTGGTTATCACGTTCGCTTTACACGCGAAAGGTCCCTGGTTCGAAACCGGCGCGGAAACAGTGCTCTGTTTCTAATAAATAACTCATTTTTGAAATTCAAGTACATGCAATGAATATCTGTAAAACTCGGGTTACTCCTTGCTGATAATACTAGCAGCAGTTTCTGTAGTGTAGTGGTTATCACGTTCGCTTTACACGCGAAAGGTCCCTGGTTCGAAACCGGGCGGAAACAGTGCTCTGTTTCTAATAAATAACTCATTTTTGAAATTCAAGTACATGCAATGAATATCTGTAAAACTCGGGTTACTCCTTGCTGATAATACTAGCAGCAGTTTCTGTAGTGTAGTGGTTATCACGTTTGCTTTACACGTGAAAGGTCCCTGGTTCGAAACCGGGCGGAAACAGTGCTCTTTGACACATTCATTTAGTGCTGTATCAGGAAATTCGAATACATGCAATGAATATCTGTAAAACTCGGGTTACTCCTTGCTGATAGTACTAGCAGCAGTTTCTGTAGTGTAGTGGTTATCACGTTCGCTTTACACGCGAAAGGTCCCTGGTTCGAAACCGGGCGGAAACAGTGCTCTGTTTCTAATAAATAACTCATTTTTGAAATTCAAGTACATGCAATGAATATCTGTAAAACTCGGGTTACTCCTTGCTGATAATACTAGCAGCAGTTTCTGTAGTGTAGTGGTTATCACGTTTGCTTTACACGTGAAAGGTCCCTGGTTCGAAACCGGGCGGAAACAGTGCTCTTTGACACATTCATTTAGTGCTGTATCAGGAAATTCGAATACATGCAATGAATATCTGTAAAACTCGGGTTACTCCTTGCTGATAGTACTAGCAGCAGTTTCTGTAGTGTAGTGGTTATCACGTTGCTTTACACGCGAAAGGTCCCTGGTTCGAAACCGGGCGGAAACAGTGCTCTGTTTCTAATAAATAAATCATTTTTGAAATTCGAGTACATGCAATGAATATCTGTAAAACTCGGGTTACTCCTTGCTGATAGTACTAGCAGCAGTTTCTGTAGTGTAGTGGTTATCACGTTCGCTTTACACGTGAAAGGTCCCTGGTTCGAAACCGGGCGGAAACAGTACTTTTGACACAAGTAAGTAACATATTTATAAAAGAGATCTGCTTTCAAATACCTTATTTTGGAAACAGAGGTCTCTGACACATGTAAGAAGTACTGTATTTGTTTGTTCTAATAAATAGCTTATTTTTGAAATTCGAGTACATGCAATGAATATCTGTAAAACTCGGGTTACTCCTTGCTGATAAAACTAGCAGCAGTTTCTGTAGTGTAGTGGTTATCACGTTTGCTTTACACGCGAAAGGTCCCTGGTTCGAAACCGGGCGGAAACAGTGCTCTTTGACACATTCAGTTAGTGCTGTATCAACAACAGAGAATATATGTTCTCATGAATAACTTTTTTTGGAAATTTGAATACATGCAATGAATATCTGTAAAACTCGGGTTACTCCTTGCTGATAATACTAGCAGCAGTTTCTGTAGTGTAGTGGTTATCACGTTTGCTTTACACGTGAAAGGTCCCTGGTTCGAAACCGGGCGGAAACAGTGCTCTTTGACACATTCATTTAGTGCTGTATCAGGAAATTCGAATACATGCAATGAATATCTGTAAAACTCGGGTTACTCCTTGCTGATAGTACTAGCAGCAGTTTCTGTAGTGTAGTGGTTATCACGTTGCTTTACACGCGAAAGGTCCCTGGTTTGAAACCGGGCGGAAACAGTGCTCTGTTTCTAATAAATAACTACTTTTTTGAAATTCAAGTACATGCAATGAATATCTGTAAAACTCGGGTTACTCCTTGCTGATAATACTAGCAGCAGTTTCTGTAGTGTAGTGGTTATCACGTTCGCTTTACACGCGAAAGGTCCCTGGTTCGAAACCGGGCGGAAACAGTGCTCTGTTTCTAATAAATAAATCATTTTTGAAATTCAAGTACATGCAATGAATATCTGTAAAACTCGGGTTACTCCTTGCTGATAATACTAGCAGCAGTTTCTGTAGTGTAGTGGTTATCACGTTCGCTTTACACGTGAAAGGTCCCTGGTTCGAAACCGGGCGGAAACAGTACTTTTGACACATGCAGTAAGTAACATATTTATAAAAGAGATGAGTTGCTTTCATGAATACCTTATTTTGGAAACAGAGGTCTCTGACACATGTAAGAAGTACTGTATTTGTAACAGAGAATTTTCATAAATGCATTATGTTGGAATTTGAATATCGATGAATATATGTACAATTTGGTTACTCCACAGTGATAATTCTAGCAGCAGTTTCTGTAGTTTAATTGTTATCAAGTTTGCTTTACACACGAATGGTCCCTGGTTCGAGGCCGGGCGGAAACAGTTCTCTATGACAAATCCAGTAAGTACTGTATTTGTAACAGAGAATAGCTGTTCTAATAAATAGCTTATTTTTGAAATTCGAGTACATGCAATGAATATCTGTAAAACTCGGGTTACTCCTTGCTGATAATACTAGCAGCAGTTTCTGTAGTGTAGTGGTTATCACGTTGCTTTACACGTGAAAGGTCCCTGGTTCGAAAACCGGGCGGAAACAGTGCTCTTTTTCAATAAATAAATCAGGAAATTGAATACATGCAATGAATATCTGTAAAACTCGGGTTACTCCTTGCTGATAATACTAGCAGCAGTTTCTGTAGTGTAGTGGTTATCACGTTGCTTTACACGTGAAAGGTCCCTGGTTCGAAACCGGGCGGAAACAGTGCTCTGTTTCTAATAAATAACTCATTTTTGAAATTTGAGTACATGCAATGAATATCTGTAAAACTCGGGTTACTCCTTGCTGATAATACTAGCAGCAGTTTCTGTAGTGTAGTGGTTATCACGTTCGCTTTACACGTGAAAGGTCCCTGGTTCGAAACCGGGCGGAAACAGTGCTCTGTTTCTAATAAATAAATAGTGCTGTATTTTGAAATTGAGTACATGCAATGAATATCTGTAAAACTCGGGTTACTCCTTGCTGATAGTACTAGCAGCAGTTTCTGTAGTGTAGTGGTTATCACGTTCGCTTTACACGTGAAAGGTCCCTGGTTCGAAACCGGGCGGAAACAGTACTTTTGACACATGCAGTAAGTAACATTTATAAAAGAGATGAGCTCTGTTTCATGTAAGAAGTAATAAAGAAACTTATTTTTGAAATTCAAGTACATGCAATGAATATCTGTAAAACTCGGGTTACTCCTTGCTGATAATACTAGCAGCAGTTTCTGTAGTGTAGTGGTTATCACGTTTGCTTTACACGCGAAAGGTCCCTGGTTCGAAACCGGGCGGAAACAGTGCTCTTTGACACATTCAGTTAGTCTGTATACAGAAATATAATGAATAGCTTTTTTTGGAAATTTGAATACATGCAATGAATATCTGTAAAACTCGGGTTACTCCTTGCTGATAATACTAGCAGCAGTTTCTGTAGTGTAGTGGTTATCACGTTTGCTTTACACGTGAAAGGTCCCTGGTTCGAAACCGGGCGGAAACAGTGCTCTTTTCACATTCATTTTTTTGAAATTCAAGTACATGCAATGAATATCTGTAAAACTCGGGTTACTCCTTGCTGATAGTACTAGCAGCAGTTTCTGTAGTGTAGTGGTTATCACGTTCGCTTTACACGCGAAAGGTCCCTGGTTCGAAACCGGGCGGAAACAGTGCTCTGTTTCTAATAAATAACTCATTTTTGAAATTCAAGTACATGCAATGAATATCTGTAAAACTCGGGTTACTCCTTGCTGATAATACTAGCAGCAGTTTCTGTAGTGTAGTGGTTATCACGTTCGCTTTACACGTGAAAGGTCCCTGGTTCGAAACCGGGCGGAAACAGTGCTCTTTGACACATAAATTTAGTGCTTTTGAAATTGAATACATGCAATGAATATCTGTAAAACTCGGGTTACTCCTTGCTGATAATACTAGCAGCAGTTTCTGTAGTGTAGTGGTTATCACGTTCGCTTTACACGTGAAAGGTCCCTGGTTCCCTTTTGACACATGGTAACATATTTATAAAAGAGATGAGTTGCTTTCATGCTTATTTTGGAAACAGTGCTCTGTATTTTAACAGAGAATAAATAAATAGCTTATTTTTGAAATTCAAGTACATGCAATGAATATCTGTAAAACTCGGGTTACTCCTTGCTGATAAAACTAGCAGCAGTTTCTGTAGTGTAGTGGTTATCACGTTTGCTTTACACGCGAAAGGTCCCTGGTTCGAAACCGGGCGGAAACAGTGCTCTTTGACACATTCAGTTAGTGCTGTATTCAAAGAGAATAATGTTCTCATGAATAGTTTTTTTTGAAATTTGAATACATGCAATGAATATCTGTAAAACTCGGGTTACTCCTTGCTGATAATACTAGCAGCAGTTTCTGTAGTGTAGTGGTTATCACGTTTGCTTTACACGTGAAAGGTCCCTGGTTCGAAACCGGGCGGAAACAGTGCTTTTGACACATTCATTTTTGCTGTATCAGGAAATTCGAATACATGCAATGAATATCTGTAAAACTCGGGTTACTCCTTGCTGATAGTACTAGCAGCAGTTTCTGTAGTGTAGTGGTTATCACGTTCGCTTTACACGCGAAAGGTCCCTGGTTCGAAACCGGGCGGAAACAGTGCTCTGTTTCTAATAATAAATCATTTTTGAAATTCAAGTACATGCAATGAATATCTGTAAAACTCGGGTTACTCCTTGCTGATAATACTAGCAGCAGTTTCTGTAGTGTAGTGGTTATCACGTTCGCTTTACACGCGAAAGGTCCCTGGTTCGAAACCGGGCGGAAACAGTGCTCTGTTTCTAATAAATGCTGTATTTTTGAAATTCGAAGTACATGCAATGAATATCTGTAAAACTCGGGTTACTCCTTGCTGATAGTACTAGCAGCAGTTTCTGTAGTGTAGTGGTTATCACGTTCGCTTTACACGCGAAAGGTCCCTGGTTCGAAACCGGGCGGAAACAGTGCTCTGTTTCTAATAAATAAATCATTTTTGAAATTCAAGTACATGCAATGAATATCTGTAAAACTCGGGTTACTCCTTGCTGATAATACTAGCAGCAGTTTCTGTAGTGTAGTGGTTATCACGTTCGCTTTACACGTGAAAGGTCCCTGGTTCGAAACCGGGCGGAAACAGTACTTTTTGACACATGCAGTAAGTAACATATTTATAAAAGAGATGAGTTGCTTTCATGAATACCTTATTTTGGAAACAGAGGTCTCTGACACATGTAAGAAGTACTGTATTTGTAACAGAGAATTTTCATAAATGCATTATGTTGGAATTTCGAATTTGTGCGATGAATATATGTACAATTTGGTTAACTCCACGGTGATAATTCTAGCAGCAGTTTCTCTAGTTTAATTGTTATCAAGTTTGCTTTACACACGAATGGTCCCCGGTTCGAGGCCGGGCGGAAACAGTTCTCTATGACAAATCCAGTAAGTACTGTATTTGTAACAGAGAATAGCTGTTCTAATAAATAGCTTATTTTTGAAATTCGAGTACATGCAATGAATATCTGTTAAACTCGGGTTACTCCTTGCTGATAATACTAGCAGCAGTTTCTGTAGTGTAGTGGTTATCACGTTCGCTTTACACGCGAAAGGTCCCTGGTTCGAAACCGGGCGGAAACAGTGCTTTCTGTTTGCTGTATCATAAATAATGTTCTCATCTTTTTTGAAATTTGAAGTACATGCAATGAATATCTGTAAAACTCGGGTTACTCCTTGCTGATAATACTAGCAGCAGTTTCTGTAGTGTAGTGGTTATCACGTTCGCTTTACACGCGAAAGGTCCCTGGTTCGAAACCGGCGAGGAAACAGTGCTCTGTTTCTAATAAATACCTCATTTTTGAAATTCAAGTACATGCAATGAATATCTGTAAAACTCGGGTTACTCCTTGCTGATAATACTAGCAGCAGTTTCTGTAGTGTAGTGGTTATCACGTTCGCTTTACACGCGAAAGGTCCCTGGTTCGAAACCGGCGCGGAAACAGTGCTCTGTTTCTAATAAATACCTCATTTTTGAAATTCAAGTACATGCAATGAATATCTGTAAAACTCGGGTTACTCCTTGCTGATAAAACTAGCAGCAGTTTCTGTAGTGTAGTGGTTTTCACGTTTGCTTTACACGTGAAAGGTCCCTGGTTGAAACCGGGCGGAAACAGTGCTCTTTGACACATTCATTTAGTGCTGTATCATGAATACATGCAATGAATATCTGTAAAACTCGGGTTACTCCTTGCTGATAGTACTAGCAGCAGTTTCTGTAGTGTAGTGGTTATCACGTTTGCTTTACACGCGAAAGGTCCCTGGTTGAAACCGGGCGGAAACAGTGCTCTGTTTCTAATAAATAACTCATTTTTGAAATTCAAGTACATGCAATGAATATCTGTAAAACTCGGGTTACTCCTTGCTGATAATACTAGCAGCAGTTTCTGTAGTGTAGTGGTTATCACGTTCGCTTTACACGCGAAAGGTCCCTGGTTCGAAACCGGGCGGAAACAGTGCTCTGTTTCTAATAAATAACTCATTTTTGAAATTCAAGTACATGCAATGAATATCTGTAAAACTCGGGTTACTCCTTGCTGATAGTACTAGCAGCAGTTTCTGTAGTGTAGTGGTTATCACGTTCGCTTTACACGTGAAAGGTCCCTGGTTCGAAACCGGGCGGAAACAGTACTTTTTGACACATGCAGTAAGTAACATATTTATAAAAGAGATGAGTTGCTTTCATGAATACCTTATTTTGGAAACAGTGAAGTACTGTATTTGTAACAGAGAATAGCTGTTCTAATAAATAGCTTATTTTTGAAATTCAAGTACATGCAATGAATATCTGTAAAACTCGGGTTACTCCTTGCTGATAAAACTAGCAGCAGTTTCTGTAGTGTAGTGGTTATCACGTTTGCTTTACACGCGAAAGGTCCCTGGTTCGAAACCGGGCGGAAACAGTGCTCTTTGACACATTCAGTTAGTGCTGTATCAACAACAGAGAAAATGTTCTCATGAACTTTTTTTGAAATTTGAATACATGCAATGAATATCTGTAAAACTCGGGTTACTCCTTGCTGATAATACTAGCAGCAGTTTCTGTAGTGTAGTGGTTATCACGTTTGCTTTACACGTGAAAGGTCCCTGGTTCGAAACCGGGCGGAAACAGTGCTCTTTGACACATTCATTTAGTGCTGTATCAGGAAATTGAATACATGCAATGAATATCTGTAAAACTCGGGTTACTCCTTGCTGATAGTACTAGCAGCAGTTTCTGTAGTGTAGTGGTTATCACGTTCGCTTTACACGCGAAAGGTCCCTGGTTCGAAACCGGGCGGAAACAGTGCTCTGTTTCTAATAAATAAATCATTTTTGAAATTCAAGTACATGCAATGAATATCTGTAAAACTCGGGTTACTCCTTGCTGATAAAACTAGCAGCAGTTTCTGTAGTGTAGTGGTTATCACGTTTGCTTTACACGTGAAAGGTCCCTGGTTCGAAACCGGGCGGAAACAGTGCTCTGTTTCTAATAAATAAATCATTTTTGAAATTCGAGTACATGCAATGAATATCTGTAAAACTCGGGTTACTCCTTGCTGATAATACTAGCAGCAGTTTCTGTAGTGTAGTGGTTATCACGTTCGCTTTACACGTGAAAGGTCCCTGGTTCGAAACCGGGCGGAAACAGTACTTTTTGACACATGCAGTAAGTAACATATTTATAAAATAGATGAGTTGCTTTCATGAATACCTTATTTTGGAAACAGAGGTCTCTGACACATGTAAGAAGTACTGTATTTGTAACAGAGAATTTTCATAAATGCATTATGTTGGAATTTCGAATTACATGCAATGAATATATGTACAATTTGGTTTACTCCTTGCTGATAATACTAGCAGCAGTTTCTGTAGTTTAAGTGTTATCAGTTTGCTTTACACACGAATGGTCCCTGGTTCGAGGCCGGGCGGAAACAGTTCTCTATGACAAATCCAGTAAGTACTGTATTTGTAACAGAGAATAGCTGTTCTAATAAATAGCTTATTTTTGAAATTCGAGTACATGCAATGAATATCTGTAAAACTCGGGTTACTCCTTGCTGATAGTACTAGCAGCAGTTTCTGTAGTGTAGTGGTTATCACGTTCGCTTTACACGCGAAAGGTCCCTGGTTCGAAACCGGGCGGAAACAGTGCTTTCTGTTTCTGTATCAACAACAGAGAATATAATAAATAACTTTTTTGAAATTGAATACATGCAATGAATATCTGTAAAACTCGGGTTACTCCTTGCTGATAATACTAGCAGCAGTTTCTGTAGTGTAGTGGTTATCACGTTTGCTTTACACGTGAAAGGTCCCTGGTTCGAAACCGGGCGGAAACAGTCCGCTTTGACACATTCATTTAGTGCTGTATCAGGAAATTCGAATACATGCAATGAATATCTGTAAAACTCGGGTTACTCCTTGCTGATAATACTAGCAGCAGTTTCAGTAGTGTAGTGGTTATCACGTTCGCTTTACACGCGAAAGTTCCTTGGTTCGAAACCGGGCAGAAACAGTGCTCTGTTTCTAATAAATAATTTTTGAAATTCAAGTACATGCAATGAATATCTGTAAAACTCGGGTTACTCCTTGCTGGTAAAACTAGCAGCAGTTTCTGTAGTGTAGTGGTTATCACGTTTGCTTTACACGCGAAAGGTCCCTGGTTCGAAACCGGGCGGAAACAGTCCGCTTTGACACATTCATTTAGTGCTGTATCAGGAAATTAGAATACATGCAATGAATATCTGTAAAACTCGGGTTACTCCTTGCTGATAAGTACTAGCAGCAGTTTCTGTAGTGTAGTGGTTATCACGTTGCTTTACACGCGAAAGGTCCCTGGTTCGAAACCGGGCGGAAACAGTGCTCTGTTTCTAATAAATAATAATTTTTGAAATTCGAGTACATGCAATGAATATCTGTAAAACTCGGGTTACTCCTTGCTGATAGTACTAGCAGCAGTTTCTGTAGTGTAGTGGTTATCACGTTCGCTTTACACGTGAAAGGTCCCTGGTTTGAAACCGGGCAGAAACAGTGCTCTGTTTCTAATAAATAACTCATTTTTGAAATTTAAGTACATGCAATGAATATCTGTTAAACTCAAGTTACTCCTTGCTGATAATACTAGCAGCAGTTTCTGTAGTGTAGTGGTTATCAAGTTCGCTTTACATGCGAAATGTCCCTGGTTCGAAACCGGGTGGAAACAGTGCTCTTTGACACATTCATTTAGTTGAAATTGAATACATGCAATGAATATCTGTAAAACTCGGGTTACTCCTTGCTGATAATACTAGCAGCAGTTTCTGTAGTGTAGTGGTTATCACGTTTGCTTTACACGCGAAAGGTCCCTGGTTCGAAACCGGGCGGAAACAGTGCTCTGTTTCTAATAAATTAATTTTTGAAATTGAGTACATGCAATGAATATCTGTAAAACTCGGGTTACTCCTTGCTGATAGTACTAGCAGCAGTTTCTGTAGTGTAGTGGTTATCACGTTCGCTTTACACGCGAAAGTTCCTTGGTTCGAAACCGGGCGGAAACAGTGCTCTGTTTCTAATAAATAAATCATTTTTGAAATTCGAGTACATGCAATGAATATCTGTAAAACTCGGGTTACTCCTTGCTGATAGTACTAGCAGCAGTTTCTGTAGTGTAGTGGTTATCACGTTCGCTTTACACGTGAAAGGTCCCTGGTTCGAAACCGGGCGGAAACAGTACTTTTTGACACATGCAGTAAGTAACATATTTATAAAAGAGATGAGTTGCTTTCATGAATACCTTATTTTGGAAACAGAGGTCTCTGACACATGTAAGAAGTACTGTATTTGTAACAGAGAATAGCTGTTCTAATAAATAGCTTATTTTTGAAATTCAAGTACATGCAATGAATATCTGTAAAACTCGGGTTACTCCTTGCTGATAATACTAGCAGCAGTTTCTGTAGTGTAGTGGTTATCACGTTCGCTTTACACGCGAAAGGTCCTTGGTTCGAAACCGGGCGGAAACAGTGCTCTGTTTCTAATAAATAACTCATTTTTGAAATTCAAGTACATGCAATGAATATCTGTAAAACTCGGGTTACTCCTTGCTTATAGTACTAGCAGCAGTTTCTGTAGTGTAGTGGTTATCACGTTCGCTTTACACGCGAAAGGTCCCTGGTTCGAAACCGGGTGGAAACAGTGCTCTGTTTCTAATAAATAAATCATTTTTGAAATTCAAGTACATGCAATGAATATCTGTAAAACTCGGGTTACTCCTTGCTGATAATACTAGCAGCAGTTTCTGTAGTGTAGTGGTTATCACGTTGCTTTACACGCGAAAGGTCCCTGGTTCGAAACCGGGCGGAAACAGTGCTTTTGACACATCAGTAAGTAACATATTTATAAAAGAGATGAGTTGTTTCATGAATACCTTATTTTGGAAACAGAGGTCTCTGACACATGTGAGAAGTACTGTATTTGTAACAGAGAATTTTCATAAATGGATTATGTTGGATTTCTGAATTCGTGCGATGAATAAATGTAAAATTTGGTTACTCCTTGTGATAATACTAGCAGCAGTTTCTGTAGTTTATTGGTTATCAAGTTTGCTTTACACACGAATGGTCCCTGGTTCGAAACCGGGCGGAAACAGTGCTCTGACAAATCCAGTTACTGTATTTGTAACAGAATAAATAAATAGCTTATTTTTGAAATTTGAGTACATGCAATGAATATCTGTAAAACTCGGGTTACTCCTTGCTGATAGTACTAGCTGCAGTTTCTGTAGTGTAGTGGTTATCACGTTCGCTTTACACGCGAAAGGTCCCTGGTTCGAAACCGGTGCGGAAACAGTGCTCTGTTTCTAATAAATAACTTATTTTTGAAATTCGAGTACATGCAATGAATATCTGTAAAACTCGGGTTACTCCTTGCTGATAGTACTAGCAGCAGTTTCTGTAGTGTAGTGGTTATCACGTTCGCTTTACACGCGAAAGGTCCCTGGTTAGAAACCGGGCGGAAACAGTACTTTTTGACACATGCAGTAAGTAACATATTTATAAAAGAGATGAGTTGCTTTCATGAATACCTTATTTTGGAAACAGAGGTCTCTGACACATGTAAGAAGTACTGTATTTGTAACAGAGAATTTTCAGAAATGGATTATGTTGGAATTTCGAATTCGTGCAATGAATAAATGTAAAATTTGGTTTACTCCACAGTAATAATTCGAGCAGCACTTTCTCTAGTTTAGTAGTTATCAGTTTGTGAAAGGTCCCTGGTTCGAAACCGGGCGGAAACAGTGCTCTTTGACACATGCAGTAAGTAACATATTTATAAAAGAGATGAGTTGCTTTCATGAATACCTTATTTTGGAAACAGAGGTCTCTGAGTACATGCAATGTAATATTTGTAAAAGAATTTTCATAAATGGATTATGTTGGAATTTCGAATTTGTGCGATGAATATTACAATTTGGTTTACTCCACAGTAATAATACTAGCAGCAGTTTCTGTAGTTTAATGGTTATCAAGTTTGCTTTACACACGAATGGTCCCTGGTTCGAAACCGGGCGGAAACAGTGACAAATCCAGTAAGTCTGTATTTGTAACAGAGAATAGCTGTTCTAATAAATAGCTTATTTTTGAAATTCGAGTACATGCAATGAATATCTGTAAAACTCGGGTTACTCCTTGCTGATAGTACTAGTAGCAGTTTCAGTAGTGTAGTGGTTATCACATTTGCTTTACACGCGAAATGTCCCTGGTTCGAAACCGGGCGGAAACAGTGCTCTGTTTCTAATAAATAACTCATTTTTGAAATTCAAGTACATGCAATGAATATCTGTAAAACTCGGGTTACTCCTTGCTGATAATACTAGCAGCAGTTTCTGTAGTGTAGTGGTTATCACGTTTGCTTTACACGCGAAAGGTCCCTGGTTCGAAACCGGGCGGAAACAGTGCTCTGTTTCTAATAAATAATCATTTTTGAAATTCAAGTACATGCAATGAATATCTGTAAAACTCGGGTTACTCCTTGCTGATAATACTAGCAGCAGTTTCTGTAGTGTAGTGGTTATCACGTTCGCTTTACACGTGAAAGGTCCCTGGTTCGAAACCGGGCGGAAACAGTGCTCTGTTTTGAATAAATTTATGTGCTGTATTTTAACAGAGAAATAAATCATTATGTTGGAAGTACATGCAATGAATATCTGTAAAATTTGGTTACTCCTTGCTGATAATACTAGCAGCAGTTTCTGTAGTGTAGTGGTTATCACGTTTGCTTTACACGCGAAAGGTCCCTGGTTCGAAACCGGGCGGAAACAGTTCTCTTGACACATGCAGTAAGTAACATATTTATAAAAGAGATGAGTTGCTTTCATGAATACCTTATTTTGGAAACAGAGGTCTCTGACACATGTGAGAAGTACTGTATTTGTAACAGAGAATTTTCATAAATGGATTATGTTGGAATTTCGAACATGCAATGAATATATGTACAATTTGGTTACTCCACAGTGATAATTCTAGCAGCAGTTTCTGTAGTTTAATTGTTATCAAGTTTGCTTTACACACGAATGGTCCCTGGTTCGAGGCCGGGCGGAAACAGTTCTCTATGACAAATCCAGTAAGTACTGTATTTGTAACAGAGAATAGCTGTTCTAATAAATAGCTTATTTTTGAAATTCGAGTACATGCAATGAATATCTGTAAAACTCGGGTTACTCCTTGCTGATAGTACTAGCTGCAGTTTCTGTAGTGTAGTGGTTATCACGTTCGCTTTACACGCGAAAGGTCCCTGGTTCGAAACCGGTGCGGAAACAGTGCTCTGTTTCTAATAAATAACTCATTTTTGAAATTCAAGTACATGCAATGAATATCTGTAAAACTCGGGTTACTCCTTGCTGATAAAACTAGCAGCAGTTTCTGTAGTGTAGTGGTTATCACGTTTGCTTTACACGCGAAAGGTCCCTGGTTCGAAACCGGGCGGAAACAGTGCTCTGTTTCTAATAAATAAATAATTTTTGAAATTCAAGTACATGCAATGAATATCTGTAAAACTCGGGTTACTCCTTGCTGATAATACTAGCAGCAGTTTCTGTAGTGTAGTGGTTATCACGTTTGCTTTACACGCGAAAGGTCCCTGGTTCGAAACCGGGCGGAAACAGTGCTCTTTGACACATTCATTTAGTGCTGTATCAGGAAATTCGAATACATGCAATGAATATCTGTAAAACTCGGGTTACTCCTTGCTGATAATACTAGCAGCAGTTTCAGTAGTGTAGTGGTTATCACGTTCGCTTTACACGCGAAAGTTCCTTGGTTCGAAACCGGGCGGAAACAGTGCTCTGTTTCTAATAAATAAATAATTTTTGAAATTCGAGTACATGCAATGAATATCTGTAAAACTCGGGTTACTCCTTGCTGATAGTACTAGTAGCAGTTTCTGTAGTGTAGTGGTTATCACGTTCGCTTTACACGTGAAAGGTCCCTGGTTCGAAACCGGGCGGAAACAGTACTTTTTGACACATGCAGTAAGTAACATATTTATAAAAGAGATGAGTTGCTTTCATGAATACCTTATTTTGGAAACAGAGGTCTCTGACACATGTAAGAAGTACTGTATTTGTAACAGAGAATTTTCATAAATAGATTATTTTGGAAATTCGAATACATGCAATGAATATCTGTAAAACTCGGGTTACTCCTTGCTGATAATACTAGCAGCAGTTTCTGTAGTGTAGTGGTTATCACGTTTGCTTTACACGCGAAAGGTCCCTGGTTCGAAACCGTGCGGAAACAGTGCTCTGTTTATAATAAATAACTCATTTTTGAAATTCGAGTACATGCAATGAATATCTGTAAAACTCGGGTTACTCCTTGCTGATAGTACTAGCAGCAGTTTCTGTAGTGTAGTGGTTATCACGTTCGCTTTACACGCGAAAGGTCCCTGGTTCGAAACCGTGTGGAATAAGTGCTCTTTTTTCTAATAAATAACTCATTTTTGAAATACAAGTACATGCAATGAATATCTGTAAAACTCGGGTTACTCCTTGCTGATAATACTAGCAGCAGTTTCTGTAGTGTAGTGGTTATCACGTTCGCTTTACACGCGAAAGGTCCCTGGTTCGAAACCGGGCGGAAACAGTACTTTTTGATACATGCAGTAAGTAACATATTTATAAAAGAGATGAGTTGCTTTCATGAATACCTTATTTTGGAAACAGAGGTCTCTGACACATGTGAGAAGTACTGTATTTGTAACAGATAATTTTCATAAATGGATTATGTTGCATTTGTGCGATGAATATATGTACAATTTGGTTTACTCCACAGTAATAATTCTAGCAGCAGTTTCTCTAGTTTAATTGTTATCAAGTTTGCTTTACACACGAATGGTCCCCGGTTCGAGGCCGGGCGGAAACAGTTCTCTGTTGACAAATCCAGTAAGTACTGTATTTGTAACAGAGAATAGCTGTTCTAATAAATAGCTTATTTTTGAAATTCGAAGTACATGCAATGAATATCTGTAAAACTCGGGTTACTCCTTGCTGATAGTACTAGCAGCAGTTTCTGTAGTGTAGTGGTTATCACGTTCGCTTTACACGCGAAAGGTCCCTGGTTCGAAACCGGGCGGAAACAGTGCTCTGTTTCTAATAAATAACTCATTTTTGAAATTCAAGTACATGCAATGAATATCTGTAAAACTCGGGTTACTCCTTGCTGATAATACTAGCAGCAGTTTCTGTAGTGTAGTGGTTATCACGTTTGCTTTACACGAAAGGTCCCTGGTTCGAAACCGGGCGGAAACAGTGCTCTGTTTCTAATAAATAACTCATTTTTGAAATTCAAGTACATGCAATGAATATCTGTAAAACTCGGGTTACTCCTTGCTGATAATACTAGCAGCAGTTTCTGTAGTGTAGTGGTTATCACGTTGCTTTACACGCGAAAGGTCCCTGGTTGAAACCGGGCGGAAACAGTGCTCTGTTTCTAATAAATAACTCATTTTGAAATTCAAGTACATGCAATGAATATCTGTAAAACTCGGGTTACTCCTTGCTGATAATACTAGCAGCAGTTTCTGTAGTGTAGTGGTTATCACGTTTGCTTTACAACGAAAGGTCCCTGGGTTTGAACCGGGCGGAAACAGTGCTCAGTTCTCTTGTTAGTCTGTAATCAAAGAAATTTTTAAATAGCTTATTTTGAAAAGTACATGCAATGAATATCTGTAAAACTCGGGTTACTCCTTGCTGATAGTACTAGCAGCAGTTTCTGTAGTGTAGTGGTTATCACGTTCGCTTTACACGTGAAAGGTCCCTGGTTTGAAACCGGGCAGAAACAGTGCTCTGTTTCTAATAAATAACTCATTTTTGAAATTTAAGTACATGCAATGAATATCTGTTAAACTCAAGTTACTCCTTGCTGATAATACTAGCAGCAGTTTCTGTAGTGTAGTGGTTATCACGTTCGCTTTACACGCGAAAGGTCCCTGGTTCGAAACCGGGCGGAAACAGTGCTCTTTGACACATTCAGTAAGTAACATATTTATAAAAGAGATGAGTTGCTTTCATGAATACCTTATTTTGGAAACAGAGGTCTCTGTACATGCAATGAATATCTGTAAAACAGAGGTTACTCCTTGCTGATGAATGCATTATGTTGGAGCTTTCGAAGATTGGTTAATTCACAGTGATAATTCTAGCAGCAGTTTCTGTAGTGTAGTGGTTATCACGTTTGCTTTACACACGAAAGGTCCCTGGTTCGAAACCGGGGCGGAAACAGTACTTTTGACACATGCAGTAAGTAACATATTTATAAAAGAGATGAGTTGCTTTCATGAATACCTTATTTTGGAAACAGAGGTCTCTGACACATGTGAGAAGTACTGTATTTGTAACAGAGAATTTTCATAAATGGATTATGTTGGAATTTCGGTACGTGCAATGAATATATGTAAATTTGGTTTACTCCACAGTAATAATTCTAGCAGCAGTTTCTCCAGTTTAATTGTTATCAAGTTTGCTTTACACACGAATGGTCCCTGGTTCGAAACCGGGCGGAAACAGTGACAAATCCAGTTAGTACTGTATTTTAACAGAGAATAGCTGTTCTAATAAATAGCTTATTTTTGAAATTCGAGTACATGCAATGAATATCTGTAAAACTCGGGTTACTCCTTGCTGATAATACTAGCAGCAGTTTCTGTAGTGTAGTGGTTATCACGTTCGCTTTACACGCGAAAGGTCCCTGGTTCGAAACCGGGCGGAAACAGTACTTTTTGACACATGCAGTAAGTAACTATTTATAAAAGAGATGAGTTGCTTTCATGAATACCTTATTTTGGAAACAAGGTCTCTGACACATGTGAGAAGTACTGCAATGAATATGGATTATGTTGGAAAACTCGTGGTGAACTATGTACAATTTGCTGATAATAATTCTAGCAGCAGTTTCTCCAGTTTAATTGTTATCAAGTTTGCTTTACACACGAATGGTCCCCGGTTCGAGGCCGGGCGGAAACAGTTCTCTATGACAAATCCAGTAAGTACTGTATTTGTAACAGAGAATAGCTGTTCTAATAAATAGCTTATTTTTGAAATTCGAGTACATGCAATGAATATCTGTAAAACTCGGGTTACTCCTTGCTGATAGTACTAGCAGCAGTTTCTGTAGTGTAGTGGTTATCACGTTCGCTTTACACGCGAAAGGTCCCTGGTTCGAAACCGGGCGGAAACAGTGCTCTGTTTCTAATAAATAACTCATTTTTGAAATTCAAGTACATGCAATGAATATCTGTAAAACTCGGGTTACTCCTTGCTGATAATACTAGCAGCAGTTTCTGTAGTGTAGTGGTTATCACGTTGACTTTACCCGCGAAAGGTCCCTGGTTCGAAACTGGCGCGGAAACAGTGCTCTGTTTCTAATAAATAACTCATTTTTTGAAATTCAAGTACATGCAATGAATATCTGTAAAACTCGGGTTACTCCTTGCTGATAATACTAGCAGCAGTTTCTGTAGTGTAGTGGTTATCACGTTTGCTTTACACGTGAAAGGTCCCTGGTTCGAAACCGGGCGGAAACAGTACTTTTGACACATGCAGTAAGTAACATATTTATAAAAGAGATGAGTTGCTTTCATGAATACCTTATTTTGGAAACAGAGGTCTCTGACACATGTAAGAAGTACATGTAACATTTTCATGAATATCTGTGGAAAACTCGATGAATAAATGTAAAATTTGGTTACTCCTTGCTGATAAAACTAGCAGCAGTTTCTCTAGTTTATAGTTATCAAGTTTGCTTTACACACGAATGGTCCCTGGTTCGAAGCCGGGCGGAAACAGTTTCTATGACACATGCAGTAAGTAACATATTTATAAAAGAGATGAGTTGCTTTCATGAATACCTTATTTTGGAAACAGAGGTCTTGACACATGTGAGAAGTACTGTATTTGTAACAGAGAATGAAGGTCGATGAATATATGTACAATTTGGTTTACTCCACAGCTAATAATTCTAGCAGCAGTTTCTCCAGTTTAATTGTTATCAAGTTTGCTTTACACACGAAAGGTCCTGGTTCGAAACCGGGGGCGGAAACAGTGCTCTATGACAAATCCAGTAAGTACTGTATTTGTAACAGAGAATAGCTGTTCTAATAAATAGCTTATTTTGAAATTCAAGTACATGCAATGAATATCTGTAAAACTCGGGTTACTCCTTGCTGATAGTACTAGCAGCAGTTTCTGTAGTGTAGTGGTTATCACGTTCGCTTTACACGCGAAAGGTCCCTGGTTCGAAACCGGGCGGAAACAGTGCTCTGTTTCAAATAAATAACTCATTTTTGAAATTCAAGTACATGCAATGAATATCTGTAAAACTCGGGTTACTCCTTGCTGATAATACTAGCAGCAGTTTCTGTAGTGTAGTGGTTATCACGTTCGCTTTACACGTGAAAGGTCCCTGGTTCGAAACCGGGCGGAAACAGTACTTTTTGACACATGCAGTAAGTAACATATTTATAAAAGAGATGAGTTGCTTTCATGAATACCTTATTTTGGAAACAGAGGTCTCTGACACATGTAAGAAGTACTGTATTTGTAACAGAGAATTTTCATAAATGCATTATGTTGGAATTTCGAATTTGTGCGATGAATATATGTAAATTTGGTTAACTCCAAAGTGATAAAACTAGCAGCAGTTTCTGTAGTTTAGTTGTTATCAAGTTTGCTTTACACACGAATGGTCCCTGGTTCGAAACCGGGCGGAAACAGTTCTCTATGACTCTGTACTGTCTAACAGAGAATAGCTGTTCTAATAAATAGCTTATTTTTGAAATTTGAATACATGCAATGAATATCTGTAAAACTCGGGTTACTCCTTGCTGATAATACCAGCAGCAGTTTCTGTAGTGTAGTGGTTTTCACGTTTGCTTTACACGTGAAAGGTCCCTGGTTCGAAACCGAGCGGAAACAGTGCTATGTTTCTAATAAATAACTCATTTTTGAAATTCAAGTACATGCAATGAATATCTGTAAAACTCGGGTTACTCCTTGCTGATAATACCAGCAGCAGTTTCTGTAGTGTAGTGGTTATCACGTTTGCTTTACACGTGAAAGGTCCCTGGTTCGAAACCGAGCGGAAACAGTGCTATGTTTCTAATAAATAACTCATTTTTGAAATTCAAGTACATGCAATGAATATCTGTAAAACTCGGGTTACTCCTTGCTGATAAAACTAGCAGCAGTTTCATTAGTGTAGTGGTTATCACGTTCGCTTTACACGCGAAAGGTCCCTGGTTCGAAACCGGGCGGAAACAGTGCTCTGTTTCTAATAAATAACATTTTTGAAATTAAGTTGCAATGAATATCTGTAAAACTGTACTCCTTGCTGATAATACTAGCAGCAGTTTCTGTAGTGTAGTGGTTATCACGTTCGCTTTACACGCGAAAGGTCCCTGGTTCGAAACCGGGCGGAAACAGTGCTCTGTTTCTAATAAATAAATTTTTGAAATTCAAGTACATGCAATGAATATCTGTAAAACTCAGGTTACTCCTTGCTGATAATACTAGCAGCAGTTTCTGTAGTGTAGTGGTTATCACGTTCGCTTTACACGTGAAAGGTCCCTGGTTCGAAACCGGGCGGAAACAGTACTTTTGACACATGCAGTAAGTAACATATTTATAAAAGAGATGAGTTGCTTTCATGAATACCTTATTTTGGAAACAGAGGTCTCTGACACATGTAAGAAGTACTGTATTTGTAACAGAGAATTTTCATAAATGCATTATGTTGGAATTTCGAATTTGTGCGATGAATATATGTACAATTTGGTTAACTAGTAATAATTCTAGCAGCAGTTTCTCTAGTTTAATTGTTATCAAGTTTGCTTTACACACGAATGGTCCCCGGTTCGAACCGGGCGGAAACAGTGACAAATCCAGTAAGTCTGTATTTGTAACAGAGAATAGCTGTTCTAATAAATAGCTTATTTTTGAAATTCAAGTACATGCAATGAATATCTGTAAAACTCGGGTTACTCCTTGCTGATAATACTAGCAGCAGTTTCTGTAGTGTAGTGGTTATCACGTTCGCTTTACACGCGAAAGGTCCTTGGTTCGAAACCGGGCGGAAACAGTGCTCTGTTTCTAATAAATAACTCATTTTTGAAATTCAAGTACATGCAATGAATATCTGTAAAACTCGGGTTACTCCTTGCTTATAGTACTAGCAGCAGTTTCTGTAGTGTAGTGGTTATCACGTTCGCTTTACACGCAAAAGTTCCTTGGTTTGAAACCGGGCGGAAACAGTGCTCTGTGTCAAAAAAATAACTCATTTTTGAAATTCAAGTACATGCAATGAATATCTGTAAAACTCGGGTTACTCCTTGCTGATAATACTAGCAGCAGTTTCTGTAGTGTAGTGGTTATAACGTTCGCTTTACAAGCGAAATTCCCTGGTTCGAAACCGGGCGGAAACAGTGCTCTTTGACACATTCATTTAGTGCTGTACAACAGAGATATATGTTCTCATGAATACTTTGAAATTTGAATACATGCAATGAATATCTGTAAAACTCGGGTTACTCCTTGCTGATAATACTAGCAGCAGTTTCTGTAGTGTAGTGGTTTCACGTTTGCTTTACACGTGAAAGGTCCCTGGTTCGAAACCGGGCGGAAACAGTGCTCTGTTTCAATAAATAACTTATTTTTGAAATTTGAGTACATGCAATGAATATCTGTAAAACTCGGGTTACTCCTTGCTGATAATACTAGCAGCAGTTTCTGTAGTGTAGTGGTTATCACGTTTGCTTTACACGCGAAAGGTCCCTGGTTCGAAACCTGGCGGAAACAGTGCTCTGTTTCTAATAAATAACTTATTTTTGAAATTCAAGTACATGCAATGAATATCTGTAAAACTCGGGTTACTCCTTGCTGATAATACTAGCAGCAGTTTCTGTAGTGTAGTGGTTATCACGTTCGCTTTACACGCGAAAGGTCCCTGGTTCGAAACCGGGCGGAAACAGTGCTCTGTTTCTAATAATTAAGTGCTGTTTTGAAATTCAAATACATGCAATGAATATCTGTAAAACTCGGGTTACTCCTTGCTGATAATACTAGCAGCAGTTTCTGTAGTGTAGTGGTTATCACGTTGCTTTACACGCGAAAGGTCCCTGGTTCGAAACCGGGCGGAAACAACAGTGCTCTGTATCAACAACAGAGAATATATGTTCTCATAAATGGCTGTATTTTGAAATTCAAGTACATGCAATGAATATCTGTAAAACTCGGGTTACTCCTTGCTGATAATACTAGCAGCAGTTTCTGTAGTGTAGTGGTTATCACGTTTGCTTTACACGTGAAAGGTCCCTGGTTGAAACCGGGCGGAAACAGTGCTCTTTGACACATTGTTAGTGCTGTATCAACAACAAATAAATGAATCTTTGGAAATTTGAATACATGCAATGAATATCTGTAAAACTCGGGGA
>NW_026282916.1:0-5517 GCF_023373465.1 Oncorhynchus keta
CTGGAGAGAGAGGGGGTTAATGAGGACAAAACTCTCCTGCCTCCTGGGTGATCTGGAGAGAGAGGGGGGTTAATGAGGACAAAACTCTCCTGCCTCCTGGGTGATCTGGAGAGAGAGAGGGGAGTTAATGAGGACAAAACTCTCCTGCCTCCTGGGTGATCTGGAGAGAGGGGGGAGTTAATGAGGACAAAACTCTCCTGCCTCCTGGGTGATCTGGAGAGAGGGGGAGTTAATGAGGACAAAACTCTCCTGCCTCCTGGGTGATCTGGAGAGAGAGGGGGGAGTTAATGAGGACAAAACTCTCCTGCCTCCTGGGTGATCTGGAGAGAGAGGGGAGTTAATGAGGACAAAACTCTCCTGCCTCCTGGGTGATCTGGAGAGAGGGGGAGTTAATGAGGACAAAACTCTCCTGCCTCCTGGGTGATCTGGAGAGAGAGGGGGGTTAATGAGGACAAAACTCTCCTGCCTCCTGGGTGATCTGGAGAGAGAGGGGGTTAATGAGGACAAAACTCTCCTGCCTCCTGGGTGATCTGGAGAGAGAGGGGGAGTTAATGAGGACAAAACTCTCCTGCCTCCTGGGTGATCTGGAGAGAGGGGGGAGTTAATGAGGACAAAACTCTCCTGCCTCCTGGGTGATCTGGAGAGAGAGGGGAGTTAATGAGGACAAAACTCTCCTGCCTCCTGGGTGATCTGGAGAGAGAGGGGGGAGTTAATGAGGACAAAACTCTCCTGCCTCCTGGGTGATCTGGAGAGAGAGGGGGTTAATGAGGACAAAACTCTCCTGCCTCCTGGGTGATCTGGAGAGAGAGGGGGTTAATGAGGACAAAACTCTCCTGCCTCCTGGGTGATCTGGAGAGAGAGGGGAGTTAATGAGGACAAAACTCTCCTGCCTCCTGGGTGATCTGGAGAGAGAGGGGGGAGTTAATGAGGACAAAACTCTCCTGCCTCCTGGGTGATCTGGAGAGAGAGGGGGAGTTAATGAGGACAAAACTCTCCTGCCTCCTGGGTGATCTGGAGAGAGAGGGGGGTTAATGAGGACAAAACTCTCCTGCCTCCTGGGTGATCTGGAGAGAGAGGGGGGTTAATGAGGACAAAACTCTCCTGCCTCCTGGGTGATCTGGAGAGAGAGGGGGGTTAATGAGGACAAAACTCTCCTGCCTCCTGGGTGATCTGGAGAGAGGGGGGAGTTAATGAGGACAAAACTCTCCTGCCTCCTGGGTGATCTGGAGAGAGAGGGGGAGTTAATGAGGACAAAACTCTCCTGCCTCCTGGGTGATCTGGAGAGAGGGGGAGTTAATGAGGACAAAACTCTCCTGCCTCCTGGGTGATCTGGAGAGAGGGGGGTTAATGAGGACAAAACTCTCCTGCCTCCTGGGTGATCTGGAGAGAGAGGGGGGTTAATGAGGACAAAACTCTCCTGCCTCCTGGGTGATCTGGAGAGAGAGGGGGGTTAATGAGGACAAAACTCTCCTGCCTCCTGGGTGATCTGGAGAGAGAGGGGGGGTTAATGAGGACAAAACTCTCCTGCCTCCTGGGTGATCTGGAGAGAGAGGGGGGTTAATGAGGACAAAACTCTCCTGCCTCCTGGGTGATCTGGAGAGAGAGGGGGGTTAATGAGGACAAAACTCTCCTGCCTCCTGGGTGATCTGGAGAGAGAGGGGGGTTAATGAGGACAAAACTCTCCTGCCTCCTGGGTGATCTGGAGAGAGAGGGGGGTTAATGAGGACAAAACTCTCCTGCCTCCTGGGTGATCTGGAGAGAGAGAGGGGGTTAATGAGGACAAAACTCTCCTGCCTCCTGGGTGATCTGGAGAGAGAGGGGGGTTAATGAGGACAAAACTCTCCTGCCTCCTGGGTGATCTGGAGAGAGAGGGGGTTAATGAGGACAAAACTCTCCTGCCTCCTGGGTGATCTGGAGAGAGAGAGGGGGGGGGAGTTAATGAGGACAAAACTCTCCTTATACACAACCTCTCTCCTAATGACGACCAGGTTAGGGTTAGGTATCTCAGCAGTAAACTATATACAACCAGTCAATACATAAAGACAATCAACTAAAGTGAAGAGCTGTTGTAATGTTGGTACAGATGACTAGAAGGCAGGTTGGTGATAGTGTAGAAGTGTGTTCTAACACTATGTTGTAGCGACAGAGAAGATGAAAGGCTTTTAAAAAGTGACAGTTGAGATGAAAGGGTTTTAAAAAGTGACAGTTGAGATGAAAGGGTTTTAAAAAGTGACAGTTGAGATGAAAGGGTTTTAAAAAGTGACAGTTGAGATGAAAGGGTTTTAAAAAGTGACAGTTGAGATGAAAGGGTTTTAAAAAGTGACAGTTGAGATGAAAGGGTTTTAAAAAGTGACAGTTGAGATGAAAGGGTTTTAAAAAGTGACAGTTGAGACGAAAGGCTTTTAAAAAGTGACAGTTGAGACGAAAGGGTTTTAAAAAGTGACAGTTGAGATGAAAGGGTTTTAAAAAGTGGCAGTTGAGATCGAAAGGCTTTTAAAAAGTGACAGTTGAGATGAAAGGGTTTTAAAAAGTGGCAGTTGAGATGAAAGGGTTTTAAAAAGTGACAGTTGAGATGAAAGGGTTTTAAAAAGTGACAGTTGAGATGAAAGGCTTTAAAAAGTGACAGTTGAGATGAAAGGCTTTTAAAAAGTGACAGTTGAGATGAAAGGGTTTTAAAAAGTGACAGTTGAGACAGTCAGTTTGTCTCACCTTGTCGAAGGGGATGCTGTACTTCTTCAGGATAGAAGGGGAGATCAGGGTCATCTTGTGACGGAGAAAAGCCTCACACCCTTTAAACCCATTGGGGAAGAAACCTGGAACACACACACACACACACACACACACACACACACACACACACACAACGTGGAGAGACTGTCAGATAGATTGACAGAGTCAACACAGTGCTTTTGGGTACAAGAATTTAGGTCTATCCTCCTAAGACCGCGTTTAGACAGGCAGCCCAGTTATTGTCAAAAGACCAGAATTGGGCTGCCTGTCTAAACGCTGCCTAAGTGTTCTACTATTTAAAACTTAATATTTCATCTAGTTAAACTAATATTACCTGTAGCCAGTCTCTCCAGTCTCTTCCCATGCTCAGGGGGGATGGCATACCTGTAGACAGAGACAATGTTTGTCAGGTTAACACAGAAGGTGAACAGTAAACTAGTGTTTGGGTAGGTGTTATGTATGAGACACACTGTTTAGATGTGTCATCCTCTACACTGACAATACTGGCCCCTAGTGGTGAGCCTTGGAATTCTACCTATTCTAAAGTTCCTGACATGGAACTCTGTAGAACTCTGTAGAACTCTGTAGAACTCTGTAGAACTCTGTAGAACTCTGTAGAACTCTGTAGAACTCTGTAGAACTCTGTAGAACTCTGTAGAACTCTGTAGAACTGCCTCTGGGTTCTTAGGCATTCCATTACACCCACACCTCTTCTCCCATCAGAAGCCCCATATTAAACTATCAGTCTGAGGTAAGGGTGTGTGTATGTGAGTGTAAGGGGAGAGGGAGGACTGCCCCAGGGGTGGGAGAGGTGAGGGGTGAGGAGGGGTTGAGAGAAGAGCTTTTTGGTGGTCCTCCTCCAGGGAAATGTGTCTAAGTGGGGAGAGGTGAGAACCATGTGTGTGTTGCAGGGCTTCCTGCTCTAATGAACAGCAGTATACCTCCAGGGGAAGAGAGGAGATGAGGGAGAGAGAGAGGGAGAGAGGAGAGAGGGGAGGGAGAGATGGAAGGAGAGAGGAGGAGGTGGAAGAGGGAGAGAGGGGAGGTGGAAAGAGGGAGAGAGGGAGGTGGAAAGAGGGAGGTGGAAAGGAGAGAGGGAGGTGGAAGAGGGAGAGAGGGAGGTGGAAAAAGGGAGGTGGAAGAAGAGGGAGGTGGAAAGAGGGAGGTGGAAAGGGAGAGAGGGAGGTGGAAAGAGGGAGAGAGGAGAGTGGAAAGAGGAGAGAGGGAGGTGGAAAGAGGGAGAGAGGGAGGTGGAGAGAGAGAGGGAGGGAGAGAGGAGGTGGAAAGAGGAGGAGGTGGAAAGGGAGAGAGGGAGGAAAGAGGGAGGTGGGAAAAGAGGGAGAGAGGGAGGTGGAAAGGAGGAAGGGAGAGAGGGAGGTGGAGAGAGGGAGGTGGAGAGAGAGGGAGGAGAGAGGAGGTGGAAAGAGGGAGGTGGAAAGAGGAGAGAGGGAGGTGGAAAGAGAGGAGGAGAGGAGAGGTGGAAGAGGGAGAGGAGAGGGAGGTGAAGGAGGAGGAGAGAGGGAGAGAGGAGGTAGAAGGTGGAGAGAGGGAGGAAGAGGGAGAGAGGGAGGTGGAAGAGAGGTAGAAAGAGAGGAGAGGTGGAAAGAGGGAGAGAGGGAGATGGAAAGAGGGAGAGAGGGAGGTGGAAAGGGAGAGAGGGAGGTGGAAAGAGGGAGAGAGGGAGGTGGAAAGAGGGAGAGAGGGAGGTGGAAAGAGGGAGAGAGGGAGGTGGAAAGAGGGAGAGACTTACGAGGGAGGAATAAAGAAGTAATCCCCTCTCCCTTCCTACCCATCTCTCCCTATAACCCCACCTCTCAGTTTGCCTGAGACACACCATGCTAGTAAATAACAGTATCCCCCTACCAGGACTTGGGCTCTCCAAAGTGCAGGTAGTTGATGCTATAAAGGTCCATGTCTTCAGTGTGCCAGGAGAAGCTGGTCTTCCACATGCCGAAGTACAGGTAGGGTGTGTTCACCCCCTGGATAGAAACACCACAGTCCTCTTCTATCACATCCAGGATGGAGTTGAGGTGGCCGATGTTCCACTCCTCTATACCCTACAAGAGAGAGGAGGAGAGAATTAGATGAAAGACAGAAGGGAGAGAGGAGGAGGAGGGAGTAGAGAGGAGAGAGAGGAGGAGAGAGAGAGAGAGGAGAGAGAGGGGGAAGGGGGAGTAGAGAGGAGAGAGAGGGGGAGGGGGGAGTAGAGAGGAGAGAGAGGAGAGAGAGGGGTAGAGAGGAGAGAATTAGATGAAAGACAGAAGGGAGAGAGGAGGAGGGGGGAGAGAAGGAGAGGGGGTAGAGAGGAGAGAGAGGGGTAGAGAGGAGAGAGAGGAGGAGAGGGGGGAGAGAGGGAATTAGAGGAGAGACAAAAGGGAGAGAGGAGAGGGTGGGAGAGAGGAGGAGAGGGGAGGAATTAGATGAGACAGAAGGGAGAGAGGAGGCGAGAGGAGGAGAGAAGAGGAGAGAGATTCGATGAGACAGAAGGGAGAGAAACAACAAGATAGAGTTGAGGTGTCAGATATTCCCCTCCTCTATACTTCACTCTGCACCAGGACAGAGGAGAGGTTGGGATGACTAGAAAGGGATATACCGGGAGTGAAATGACAGAGATCCTGATGATCGGTGATGAGTGACAGAGAGAGGAGAGAGAGACTGATATTCTATGAGTCCTGAGACATCTACCTCGTCATAGAGGCTCCCGGGGACGTCAGCTCCATATATGGGAGATACGAAGGTCAGGTTCTTCCAGTACTTCCTCTCCAGGTCCTCATAGTTCAGGTAGCG
>NW_026282917.1:0-9715 GCF_023373465.1 Oncorhynchus keta
AAACACAAGATGGATGAAACACAAGATGGATGAAACACAAGATGGATGAAACACAAGATGCATAAAAACACAAGATGGATGAAACACAAGATGGATGAAACACAAGATGGATGAAACACAAGATGGATGAAACACAAGATGGATGAAACACAAGATGGATGAAACACAAGATGGATGAAACACAAGATGGATGAAACACAAGATGGATGAAACACAAGATGGATGGAAACACAAGATGGATGAAACACAAGATGGATGAAACACAAGATGGATGAAACACAAGATGGATGAAACACAAGATGGATGGATGAAACACAAGATGGATAGAAAACACAAGATGGATGAAACACAAGATGGATGAAACACAAGATGGATGAAACACAAGATGGATGAAACACAAGATGGATGAAACACAAGATGCATAAAACACAAGATGGATGAAACACAAGATGGATGAAACACAAGATGGATGAAACACAAGATGGATGAAACACAAGATGGATGAAACACAAGATGGATGAAACACAAGATGGATGAAACACAAGATGGATAAAACACAAGATGGATGAAACATCAAGATGGATGAAACACAAGATGGATGTAGAAACACAAGATGGATGAAACACAAGATGGATAAAACAAGATGAATAAAACACTGTTTTAGTTTAGTTTATTTTATTTTTACGAGGACAGGCACATTAATCAGACGCTTTCAGTAAAAGTGCCGGTTTTAGCAGCCGGCTGATTTTCACGCAGTCCCTGGGCAGGTTATAAAAACAATTACAATATAGAAAATAGCACCATAGACATAGCAACATAGCAACATAGGGACAAGCAAGACGTAGCATACAGACAGAGCAACATACGAACAAAAAGCAGCAAGACAAAAATTCACACCTATAACCTGTACATACTCTACCCCACATACACACCCAATAACCTGTACACATACTCTACACCACATACACACCCTATAACCTGTACACACGCTGTACCCCACATACACACCCCATAACCTGTACACATACTCTACCCCACATACACACCCCATAACCTGTACACACGCTGTACTCCCACATACACACTCCATAACCTGTACACATACTCTACCCTCACATACACACCCCATAACCTGTACACATACTCTACCCCACACACACCTCCATAACCTGTACACATACTCTACCTCCACATACACACCCCATAACCTGTACACATACTCTACCCCACATACACACCCTATAACCTGTACACATACTCTACTCCCACATACACACCCCATAACCTGTAGCACATACTTCTACCCCACATACACACCCCATAACCTGTACACACGCTGTACCCCACATACACACCCCATAACCTGTACACATACTTCTACCCCACATACACACCCTATAACCTGCACACACGCTGTACCCCACATACACACCCAACAACCTGTACACATACTCTACCCCACATACACACCCTATAACCTGTACACACGCTGTACCCCACATACACACCTCAATAACCTGTACACATACTCTACCCTACATACACACTCCTATAACCTGTACACACGCTGTACCCCACATACACACCCCATAACCTGTACACACGCTGTACCTCACATACACACCCCTATAACCTGTGCACACGCTGTACCCTACATACACACTCTATAACCTGTACACATACTCTACACCACATACACACTCCCATAACTCTGTACACACGCTGTACCCCACATACACACCCCATAACCTGTACACACGCTGTACCCCACATACACACCCCATAACCTCTACACACATACTCTACCCCACATACACACCCCATAACCTGTACACACATACTTCTACACCACATACACACCCCATAACCTCCACACACATACTCTACCCCACATACACACCCCATAACCTGTACACACATACTCTACACCACATACACACCCCATAACCTGTACACATACTCTACCCCACATACACACCCATAACCTGTACACACGCTGTAAATTCCACATACACACCCCATAACCTGTACACATACTCTACCCCACATACACACCCAATAACCTGTACACATACTCTACCCCACATACACACCCATAACCTGTACACATACTCTACCCCACATACACACCCAATAACCTGCACACACGCTGTAAATTTCACATACACACCCCATAACCTGTACACATACTCTACCCACATACACACCCCATAACCTGTACACATACTCTACCCCACATACACACCCCATAACCTGTACACATACTCTACCCCACATACACACCCCATAACCTGTACACATACTACCCCACATACACCCAATAACCTGCACACACGCTGTACCCCACATACACACCCAATAACCTGTACATACTCTACCCCACATACACCCCATAACCTGTACACACGCTGTACCCCACATACACACCCCATAACCTGTACACACGCTGTACCCCACATACACACCCCCATAACCTGTACACGCTGTACCTCCACATACACCCATAACCTGTACACACGCTGTACCCCACATACACACCCATAACATCCACACACGCTAAAATCACATACACCCCATAACCTGTACACACGATGTACCCCACATACACACCCCATAACCTGTACACATACTCTACCCCACATACACACCCAATAACCTGCACACATACTCTACCCCACATACACACCCAATAACCTGCACACATACTCTACCCCACATACACACCCCATAACCTGTACACATACTCTACCCCCACATACACACCCCATAACCTGTACACATACTCTACCCCACATACACACACCCCATAACCTGTACACACGCTGTAAAACCCCACATACACACCCCATATCCTGTACACACGATGCTTACCCCACATACACACCCCATAACCTGTACACACGCTGTACCCCACATACACACCCCATAACCTGTACACACGCTGTAACCCACATACACACCCAATAACCTGTACACACGCTGTACCCCACATACACACCCAATAACCTGTACACATACTCTACCCCACATACACACCCCCATAACCTGTACACATACTCTACCCCCACATACACACCCCATAACCTGTACACACGCTGTACCCCACATACACACCCCATAACCTGTACACGCTGTACCCCACATACACACCCCATAACCTGTACACACGCTGTACCCCACATACACCCCATAACCTGTACACATACTCTACCCCACATACACACCCCATAACCTGTACACACGCTGTACCCCACATACACACCCCATAACCTGTACACACGTGTACCCCACATACACACCCCATAACCTGTACACATACTCTACCCCACATACACACCCCATAACCTGTACACACGCTGTACCCCACATACACACCCCATAACCTGCACACACGCTGTACCCCACGGGGACACACACAAGGGCACACAAACTGCAAGCAACATTCCACATCAACATTCCACATCAGCATTCCCATCAACATTCCACATCAACATTTCACATCAATACTACACATCAACATTTTACATCAACATTCCACATCAACATTCTTACATCAACATTCCACATCAACATTCACATCAATACTGCACATCAATATTCTACATCAACATTCCCACATCAACATTCACATCAACATTTCACATCAATGCTACACATCAATATTCACATCAATATTCCACATCAATATTCACATCAACATTCCACATCAATATTCCACATCAACATTCCACATCAACATTCCACATCAACATTCCACATTAATACTACACATCAACATTCCACATCAACATTCCACATCAACATTCCACATCAACATTCCACATCAATACTACACATCAACATTCACATCAACATTCCACATCAACATCAACATCAACATTCCACATCAACATTCCACATCAATACTATTGTCTATACTATTGTCTATACTATTTGTCTAATCTTAGCAATTTCTTCTTAGCTAGCTACATAGCCGTCTTTGTATCAAAGATAATTGCGTAATTATCGTATTTCGTCGTCCTAACGTAGTCTACTGCAGCTAGCCACATAGCTAACGTCCACCTTCTATCGTATAGCAGCACCGTAGAAACTATTTACACTCAACTGAACGACTTGATTAGTGTAGTGTTAGCTAGCTACATAGTTGTCTTTGCTGTCTATCCAAGATGATTGTGTAGTTTAGAGTGTGTAGTCTTAGAGTGATTATCTTAATTTACCGAGGTTAGCTAGCCAGCTGTTTGTCGCCTTAACGTAGGAGACACTGCTAGCTAGCTAACAGCTAACAGCTAACAACAACCCGGTCGCATTCCGCTTCGCTCCACAGGTAGTATCACATTTTCATTTCATTACAGCACAACGGTTTGATTTGCTTGATCGTAGCTTGCTACATAGCTAGCTACATAGCCGTCCTTGTATCAAAGATAATTGTGTAGTCTAGAGCGATTTTCTAGGTTAGCTAGCCAGCTATTGTCGTTCTTTTAACGCGCAGCGTAACGTAATCAACACTGCCAGCTAGCCCAGCTGGCCCCGAATAGTAGCACTGTAGAAACTATTACACTCAACGAACGACTTGATTAGTGTAGTGTCAACAAACGCAGCCACTGCCAGCTAGCCTACTTCAGCAGTACTGTATCATTTTAATCATTTTAGTCAATAAGATTCTTGCTACGTAAGCTTAACTTTCTGAACATTCGAGATGTGTAGTCCACTTGCCGTACCAATTTCCTTGCATTAGCGTAGCCTCTTCTGTAGCCTGTCAACTATGTGTCTGTCTATCCCTGTTCTCTCCTCTCTGCACAGACCATACAAACGCTCACACCGCGTGGCCGCGGCCACCTAATCTGGTGGTCCCAGCGCGCACGACCCACGTGGAGTTCCAGGTCTCCGGTAGCCTCTGGAACTGCCGATCTGCGGCCAACAAGGCAGAGTTCTTCTCAGCCTATGCCTCCCTCCAGTCCCTCGACTTCTTGGCACTGACGGAAACATGGATCACCACAGATAACACTGCTACTCCTACTGCTCTCTCTTCGTCCGCCCACGTGTTCTCGCACACCCTGAGAGCTTCTAGTCAGCGGGGTGGTGGCACCGGGATCCTCATCTCTCCCAAGTGGTCATTCTCTCTTTCTCCCCTTACCCATCTGTCTATCGCCTCCTTTGAATTCCATGCTGTCACAGTTACCAGCCCTTTCAAGCAACATCCTTATCATTTATCGCCCTCCAGGTTCCTCGGAGAGTTCATCCAATGAGCTTGATGCCTTGATAAGCTCCTTTCCTGAGGATGGCTCACCTCTCACAGTTCTGGGCGACTTTAACTTCCCCACGTCTACCTTTGACTCATTCCTCTCTGCCTCCTTCTTTCCCTCCTCTCCTCTTTTGACTTCACCCTCTCACCTTCCCCCCTACTCACAAGGCAGGCAATACGCTCGACCTCATCTTTACTAGATGCTGTTCTTCCACTAACCCCATTGCAACTCCCCTCCAAGTCTCCGACCACTACCTTGTATCCTTTTCCCTCTCGCTCTCATCCAACACTTCCCACACTGCCCTACTCGGATGGTATCGCCCCGTTACCTTCGCTCTCTCTCCTTCTCTCTCCTCTTCCATCCTATCATCTCTTCCCTCTGCTCAAACCTTCTCAACCTATCTCCTGATTCTGCCTCCTCAACCCTCCTCTCCTCCCTTTCTGCATCCTTTGACTCTCTATGTCCCCTATCCTCCAGGCCGGCTCGGTCCTCCTCCCGCTCCGTGGCTCGGCGACTCATTGCGAGCTCACAGAACAGGGCTCCGGGCAGCCGGCGGAAATGGAGGAAAGGCTTCGCCTCCCCTACGGACCTGGCATCCTTTCACTCCCTCCTCTCTACATTTTCCTCCTCTGTCTCTGCTGCTAAAGCCACTTTCTACCTCTAGAATTCCAAGCATCTGCCTCTAACCCTAGGAAGCTCTTTGCCACCTTCTCCTCCCTCCCTGAATCCTCCTCCCCCTCCCCCCCTCCTCCCTCTCTGCAGATGACTTCGTCAACCATTTGAAAAAGAAGGTCGGCGACATCCGATCCTCGTTTGCTAAGTCAAACGACACCGCTGGTTCTGCTCACTGCCCTACCCTGTGCTCTGACCTCTTTCTCCCCTCTCTCTCCAGATGAAATCTTACGTCTCGTGACTGGCCTATTGTAACAACCTGCCCCTTGACCCCTATCCCCTCCCTCTCTTCTCCAGACCATTTCCGGAGACCTCCTCCCTTACCTCACCTCGCTCATCAACTCATCCCTGACCGCTGGCTACGTCCCTTCCGTCCTCAAGGAAGCGAGAGTTGCACCTTCTGAAAAAACCTACTTTCGATCCCTCCGATGTCAACAACTACAGACCAGTATCCCTTCTTTCTTTTCTCTCCAAAACTCTTGAACGTGCCGTCCTTGGCCAGCTCTACCGCTATCTCTCTCAGAATGACCTTCTTGATCCAAATCAGTCAGGTTTCAAGACTAGTCATTCAACTGGGGCTTGCTCTTCTCTGCATCACGGAGCGCTCCCGCACTGCTAAAGCTAACTCTCTCTCCTCTGCTCTCATCCTTCTAGACCTATCGGCTGCCTTCGATACTGTGAACCATCAGATCCTCCTCCCGCCTCTCCGAGTTGGGCATCTCCGGCGCGGCCCACGCTTGGTTGGGTCCACTGCCTGACTGTTGCTCCTACCAGGTGGCGTGGCGAGAATCTGTGTCTCCTCACCCACGCCGCTCTCACCACTGGTGTCCCCCAGGGCTCTGTTCTGAGCCCTCTCCTATTCTCGCTATACACCAAGTCACTTGGCTGTCATAACCTCACATGGTCTCTCCTATCATTGCTATGCAGACGACACACAATTAATCTTCTCTTTCCCCCTTCTGATGACCAGGTGGCGAATCGCATCTCTGCATGTCTGGCAGACATATCAGTGTGGATGACGATCCTGCACCTCAAGCTGAACCTCGGCAAGACGGAGCTGCTCTTCCTCCCGGGGAAGGACTGCCCGTTCCATGATCTCGCCATCACGGTTGACAACTCCATTGTGTCCTCCTCCCAGAGCGCTAAGAACCTTGGCGTGATCCTGGACAACACCCTGTCGTTCTCAACTAACATCAAGGCGGTGGCCCGTTCCTGTAGGTTCATGCTCTACAACATCCGCAGAGTACGACCCTGCCTCACACAGGAAGCGGCGCAGGTCCTAATCCAGGCACTTGTCATCTCCCGTCTGGATTACTGCAACTCGCTGTTGGCTGGGCTCCCTGCCTGTGCCATTAAACCCCTACAACTCATCCAGAGACGCCGCAGCCCGTCTGGTGTTCAACCTTCCCAAGTTCTCTCACGTCACCCCGCTCCTCCGCTCTCTCCACTGGCTTCCAGTTGAAGCTCGCATCCGCTACAAGACCATGGTGCTTGCCTACGGAGCTGTGAGGGGAACGGCACCTCAGTACCTCCAGGCTCTGATCAGGCCCTACACCCAAACAAGGGCACTGCGTTCATCCACCTCTGGCCTGCTCGCCTCCCTACCACTGAGGAAGTACAGTTCCCGCTCAGCCCAGTCAAAACTGTTCGCTGCTCTGGCCCCCAATGGTGGAACAAACTCCCTCACGACGCCAGGACAGCGGAGTCAATCACCACCTTCCGGAGACACCTGAAACCCCACCTCTTTAAGGAATACCTAGGATAGGATAAGTAATCCTTCTCACCCCCCTCAAAAGATTTAGATGCACTATTGTAAAGTGGCTGTTCCACTGGATGTCATAAGGTAATGCACCAATTTGTAAGTCGCTCTGGATAAGAGCGTCTGCTAAATGACTTAAATGTAAAATGTAAAATGTACTACACATCAAAATTCCACATCAACATTCTCACATCAATATTCCCACATCAACATTCCACATCAGCATTCCACATCAACATTCCACATCAACATTCCACATCAACATTCCACATCAACATTCCACATCAACATTCTCACATCAACATTCCACATCAATGCTACACACATCAACATTCCACATCAACATTCCACATCAATACTACACATCAACATTCCACATCAACATTCCACATCAATACTACACATCAACATTCCACATCAACATTCCACATCAATACTACACAGCAGCATTCCACATCAACATTCCACATCAACATTCTCCACATCAATACTACATATCAACATTCCACATCAACATTCCACATCGATACTACACAGCAACATTCTGCTATCAACATTCTCACATCGATACTACACAGCAAACATTCTACATCAACATTCTCATCATCAACATTCCCACATGAACATTCCACATGACATTCCACATCAAAATTCCACATCAACATTCCACATCAACATTCCACATCAACATTCCACATCAGCATTCCACATCAACATTCCACATCAATACTACACATCAACATTCCACATCAACATGCCACAGCAACATTTCCACATCAGCGTTCCACATCAACATTCCACATCAATACTACACATCAACATTCCACATCAACATTCCACATCAATACTACACATCAACATTACACATCAACATTCCACATCAACATTCCACATCAATACTACACATCAACATTCCACATCAACATTCCACAGCAACATTCCACATCAACGTTTCCACATCAACATTCCACATCAATACTACACATCAACATTCCACCATCAACATTCCACATCGATACTATACATCAACATTCCACATCAACATTCCACATGAACATTCTACTATCAACATTCTCACATCAATACTACACATCAACATTCTACATCATTATTACACATCAACATTCCACATCAACATTCCACATCAACATTCCACATCAAAACTACACATCAACATTCCACAGTCAATATTCCACATCAAAATTCCACATCAATGTTACACATCAACATTCCACAGCAATACTAGACATCAACATTCCACATCAACATTCCACATCAATACTACACATCAACATTCCACATCAATACTACACATCAACATTCCACATCAACATTCCACATCGACATTCCAAATCAACATTCCAAATCAACATTCCAAATCAACATTCTCACATCAATACTATACATCAACATTCCACATCAGTATTACCACATCAACATTCCACATCAACATTCCAAATCAACATTCCAAATCAACATTCCACATAAACATTCTCACATCAACATTCCACATATCAACATTCTCATATCAACATTCCACTATCAACGTCCAAATCAACATTCCAAACCAACATTCCAAATCAGCATTCTTACATCAACATTCCACATCAACATTCCAAATCAACATTCCACATCAACAGTCCACATCAATACTACACATCAACATTCCACATCAACATTCCAACAGTCAAACATTCCACATCAACATTCCACATCAACATTCAACATCAATACCACACATCAACATTCCACATCAACATTCCCACATCAATACTACACATCAACATTCCATATCAACATTCCACATCAATATTACACATCAACATTCCACATCAACATTCCACATCAACGCCCAAATCAACATTCCAAATCAAATTCCATATCAACATTCCACATCAACATTCTAAATCCAACATTCTCACATCAACATTCCATATCAACATTCTACATCAACATTCTGCACATCAATACTACACATCAACATTCCACATCAACATTCCACATCAACATTCCACATCAGCGTCCAAATTCAACATTCCAA
>NW_026282918.1:0-24228 GCF_023373465.1 Oncorhynchus keta
AGATCTACTGGCTCGATTATAAGATGACATACCAGCTAGATCTACTGTCTCTATTATAATATGACAGACCAGCTAGATCTACTGTCTATTATAATATGACGGACCAGCTAGATCTACTGTCTATTATAATATGACGGACCAGCTAGATACTGTCTCTATTGTAATATGACGGACCAGCTAGATCTACTGTCTCTATTATGTTATGACAGACCAGCTAGATCTACTGTCTCTATTATATGACAGACCAGCTAGGTCTACGGTCTCTATTATAATATGACAGACCAGCGAGATCTACTGTCTCTATTATAAGATGACATACCAGCTAGATCTACTGTCTCTATTATGTTATGACAGACCAGCTAGATCTACTGTCTCTATTATATGAAAGACCAGCTAGGTCTACGGTCTCTATTATAATATGACAGACCAGCTAGACCTACTGTCACTATTATAATATGACAGACCAGCTAGATCTACTGTCTCTATTATAAGATGACAGACCAGCTAGATCTACTGTCTCTATTATATTATGACAGACCAGCTAGATCTACTGTCTCTATTATAATATGACAGACCAGCTAGATCTACTGTCTCTATTATAAGATGACATACCAGCTACATCTACTGTAGCTATTATTTTATGACAGACCAGCTAGATCTACTGTCTTTATTATAATTTGACAGACCCCAGCTAGAGCGATATGACAGACCAGCTAGATCTACTGTCTCTATTATAATATGACAGACCATCTGGATCTACTGTCTCTATTATAATATGACAGACCAGCTGCATCTACTGTCTCTATTATATTATGACAGAGTAGCTAGATCTACGGTCTCTATTATAAGATGACATACCAGCTAGATCTACTGTCTCTATTAAAATATGACAGACCAGGTAGATCTACTGTCTCTATTATATTATGACAGACCAGCTAGATCTACTGTCCTATTGTATTATGACAGACCAGCTAGATCTACTACCGGCTTTTATGCTATGACATACCAGCTAGATCTACTGTCTCTATTATAATATGACAGACCAGCTAGATATACTGTCTCTATTATAATATGACAGACCAGGTAGATCTACTCATTCTATTATAATATATGACAGACCAGGTAGATCTGCTCATTCTATTATAATATGACAGACCCGAGATGTACTGTCGCTATTATACTATGACAGACCAGCTAGATCTACTGTCTCTATTATGTTATTACAGACCAGCTAGATCTACTGTCTCTATTATAATATGACAGACCAGCTAGACCTACTGTCACTATTATAATATGACAGACCAGCTAGACCTACTGTCACTATTATAATATGACAGACCAGCTAGATCTACTGTCTCTATTATATTATGACAGACCAGCTAGAACTACTGTCTCTATTATAATATGACATACCAGCTAGATCTACTGTCTCTATTATAAGATGACAGACCATCTAGATCTACTGTCTCTATTATAATATGACAGACCAGCTAGATCTACTGTCTTTATTATAATTTGACAGACCAGCTAGAGCGATATGACAGACCAGCTAGATCTACTGTCTCTATTATAATATGACAGACCATCTGGATCTACTGTCTCTATTATAATATGACAGACCAGCTAGATCTACTGTCTCTATTATAATATGACAGACCAGCTAGATCTCGGTCTCTATTATAAGATGACATACCAGCTAGATCTACTGTCTCTATTGTAATATGACAGACCATCTAGATCTACTGTCTCATTTATATTATGACAGACCAGCTAGAATACTGTCTCTATTATATTATGACAGACCAGCTAGGTCTACGGTCTCTATATAATATGACAGACCACGAGATCTACTGTCTCTATTATAAGATGACATACCAGCTAGATCTACTGTCTCTATTATAATACGACAGACCAGCTAGACCTACTGTCACTATTATAATATGACAGACCAGCTAGATCTACTGTCTCTATTATAATATGACAGACCAGCTAGATCTACTGTCTCTATTATAATATGACAGACCAGCTCGATCTACTGTCTCTATTATATTATGACAGACCAGCTAGTTCTACTGTCTCTATTATACTATGACAGACCAGCTAGATCTACTGTCTCTATTGTATTAAGACAGACCAGCTCGATCTACTGTCTCTATTATAATATGACATACCAGCTAGATCTACTGTCGCTATTATATTATGACAGACCAGCTGGATCTACTGGCTCTATTATATTATGACAGACCAGCTAGATCTACTGTCTCTATTATGTTATGACAGACCAGCTAGATCTACTGTCTCTATTATAAGATGACATACCAGCTACATCTACTGTCGCTATTATATTATGACAGACCAGCTAGATCTACTGTCTTTATTATAATTTGACAGACCAGCTAGAGCGATATGACAGACCAGCTAGATCTACTGTCTCTATTATATTATGACAGACCAGCTGGATCTACTGGCTCTATTATATTATGACAGACCAGCTAGATCTACTGTCTCTATTATGTTATGACAGACCAGCTAGATCTACTGTCTCTATTATATTATGACAGACCAGCTAGGTCTACGGTCTCTATTATAATATGACAGACCAGCTAGACCTACTGTCACTATTATAATATGACAGACCAGCTAGATCTACTGTCTCTATTATAAGATGACAGACCAGCTAGATCTACTGTCTCTATTATATTATGACAGACCAGCTAGAACTACTGTCTCTATTATAATATGACAGACCAGCTAGATCTACTGTCTCTATTATAAGATGACATACCAGCTACATCTACTGTCGCTATTATATTATGACAGACCAGCTAGATCTACTGTCTTTATTATAATTTGACAGACCAGCTAGAGCGATATGACAGACCAGCTAGATCTACTGTCTCTATTATAATATGACAGACCATCTGGATCTACTGTCTCTATTATAATATGACAGACCAGCTAGATCTACTGTCTCTATTATAATATGACAGACCAGCTACATCTACTGTCTCTATTATATTATGACAGACCAGCTAGATCTACGGTCTCTATTATAAGATGACATACCAGCTAGATCTACTGTCTCTATTGTAATATGACAGACCATCTAGATCTACTGTCTCTGTTATATTATGACAGACCAGCTAGGAATACTGTCTCTATTATATTATGACAGACCAGCTAGGTCTACGGTCTCTATTATAATATGACAGACCAGCGAGATCTACTGTCTCTATTATAAGATGACATACCAGCTAGATCTACTGTCTCTATTATAATATGACAGACCAGCTAGACCTACTGTCACTATTATAATATGACAGACCAGCTAGATCTACTGACTCTATTATAATATGACAGACCAGCTAGATCTACTGTCTCTATTATAATATGACAGACCAGCTCGATCTACTGTCTCTATTATATTATGACAGACCAGCTAGTTCTACTGTCTCTATTATACTATGACAGACCAGCTAGATCTACTGTCTCTATTGTATTAAGACAGACCAGCTCGATCTACTGTCTCTATTATAATATGACATACCAGCTAGATCTACTGTCGCTATTATATTATGACAGACCAGCTGGATCTACTGGCTCTATTATATTATGACAGACCAGCTAGATCTACTGTCTCTATTATGTTATGACAGACCAGCTAGATCTACTGTCTCTATTATAAGATGACATACCAGCTACATCTACTGTCGCTATTATATTATGACAGACCAGCTAGATCTACTGTCTTTATTATAATTTGACAGACCAGCTAGAGCGATATGACAGACCAGCTAGATCTACTGTCTCTATTATAATATGACAGACCATCTGGATCTACTGTCTCTATTATAAGATGACATACCAGCTAGATCTACTGTCTCTATTATAATATGACAGACCAGCTAGATCTACTGTCTCTATTATAAGATGACATACCAGCTAGATCTACTGTCTCTATTATAATATGACAGACCAGCTAGATCTACGGTCTCTATTATAAGATGACATACCAGCTCGATCTACTGTCTCTATTGTATTATGACAGACCAGCTAGATCTACTGTCTCTATTATGTTATTACAGACCAGTTAGATCTACTGTCTCTATTGTAATATGACAGACCATCTAGATCTACTGTCTCTATTATAATATGACAGACCAGCTAGATCTACTGTCTCTATTATATTATGACAGACCAGCTAGGTCTACGGTCTCTATTATAATATGACAGACCAGCGAGATCTACTGTCTCTATTAAAAGATGACATACCAGCTAGATCTACTGTCTCTATTATAATATGACAGACCAGCTAGACCTACTGTCACTATTATAATATGACAGACCAGCTAGATCTACTGTCTCTATTATAATATGACAGACCAGCTAGTTCTACTGTCTCTATTATACTATGACAGACCAGCTAGATCTACTGTATCTATTGTATTAAGACAGACCAGCTCGATCTACTGTCTCTATTATAATATGACATACCAGCTAGATCTACTGTCGCTATTATATTATGACAGACCAGCTGGATCTACTGGCTCTATTATACTATGACAGACCAGGTAGATCTACTGTCTCTATTGTATTATGACAGACCAGCTAGATCTACTGTCGCTTTTGTACTATGACATACCAGCTAGATCTACTGTCTCTATTATAATATGACAGGCCAGCTAGATCTACTGTCTCTATTATAATATGACAGACCAGCTAGATCTCGTGTCTCTATTATATTATGACAGACCAGCTAGATCTACGGTCTCTATTATAAGATGACATACCAGCTAGATCTACTGTCTCTATTATAATATGACAGACCAGCTAGATCTACTGTCTCTATTATAATATGACAGACCAGCTCGATCAACTGTTTATATTATATTAAGACAGACCAGCTAGATCTACTGGCTCGATTATAAGATGACATACCAGCTAGATCTACTGTCTCTATTATAATATGACAGACCAGCTAGATCTACTGTCTATTATAATATGACGGACCAGCTAGATCTACTGTCTATTATAATATGACGGACCAGCTAGATCAACTGTCTCTATTGTAATATGACGGACCAGCTAGATCTACTGTCTCTATTATGTTATGACAGACCAGCTAGATCTACTGTCTCTATTATATTATGACAGACCAGCTAGGTCTACGGTCTCTATTATAATATGACAGACCAGCGAGATCTACTGTCTCTATTATAAGATGACATACCAGCTAGATCTACTGTCTCTATTATGTTATGACAGACCAGCTAGATCTACTGTCTCTATTATATGACAGACCAGCTAGGTCTACGGTCTCTATTATAATATGACAGACCAGCTAGACCTACTGTCACTATTATAATATGACAGACCAGCTAGATCTACTGTCTCTATTATAAGATGACAGACCAGCTAGATCTACTGTCTCTATTATATTATGACAGACCAGCTAGATCTACTGTCTCTATTATAATATGACAGACCAGCTAGATCTACTGTCTCTATTATAAGATGACATACCAGCTACATCTACTGTCGCTATTATTTTATGACAGACCAGCTAGATCTACTGTCTTTATTATAATTTGACAGACCAGCTAGAGCGATATGACAGACCAGCTAGATCTACTGTCTCTATTATAATATGACAGACCATCTGGATCTACTGTCTCTATTATAATATGACAGACCAGCTGCATCTACTGTCTCTATTATATTATGACAGACCAGCTAGATCTACGGTCTCTATTATAAGATGACATACCAGCTAGATCTACTGTCTCTATTAAAATATGACAGACCAGGTAGATCTACTGTCTCTATTATATTATGACAGACCAGCTAGATCTACTGTCCCTATTGTATTATGACAGACCAGCTAGATCTACTGTCGCTTTTATACTATGACATACCAGCTAGATCTACTGTCTCTATTATAATATGACAGACCAGCTAGATATACTGTCTCTATTATAATATGACAGACCAGGTAGATCTACTCATTCTATTATAATATGACAGACCAGGTAGATCTACTCATTCTATTATAATATGACAGACCAGCGAGATGTACTGTCGCTATTATATTATGACAGACCAGCTAGATCTACTGTCTCTATTATGTTATTACAGACCAGCTAGATCTACTGTCTCTATTATAATATGACAGACCAGCTAGACCTACTGTCACTATTATAATATGACAGACCAGCTAGACCTACTGTCACTATTATAATATGACAGACCAGCTAGATCTACTGTCTCTATTATATTATGACAGACCAGCTAGAACTACTGTCTCTATTATAATATGACATACCAGCTAGATCTACTGTCTCTATTATAAGATGACAGACCATCTAGATCTACTGTCTCTATTATAATATGACAGACCAGCTAGATCTACTGTCTTTATTATAATTTGACAGACCAGCTAGAGCGATATGACAGACCAGCTAGATCTACTGTCTCTATTATAATATGACAGACCATCTGGATCTACTGTCTCTATTATAATATGACAGACCAGCTAGATCTACTGTCTCTATTATAATATGACAGACCAGCTAGATCTACGGTCTCTGTTATAAGATGACATACCAGCTAGATCTACTGTCTCTATTGTAATATGACAGACCATCTAGATCTACTGTCTCTGTTATATTATGACAGACCAGCTAGAAATACTGTCTCTATTATATTATGACAGACCAGCTAGGTCTACGGTCTCTATTATAATATGACAGACCAGCGAGATCTACTGTCTCTATTATAAGATGACATACCAGCTAGATCTACTGTCTCTATTATAATACGACAGACCAGCTAGACCTACTGTCACTATTATAATATGACAGACCAGCTAGATCTACTGTCTCTATTATAATATGACAGACCAGCTAGATCTACTGTCTCTATTATAATATGACAGACCAGCTCGATCTACTGTCTCTATTATATTATGACAGACCAGCTAGTTCTACTGTCTCTATTATACTATGACAGACCAGCTAGATCTACTGTCTCTATTGTATTAAGACAGACCAGCTCGATCTACTGTCTCTATTATAATATGACATACCAGCTAGATCTACTGTCGCTATTATATTATGACAGACCAGCTGGATCTACTGGCTCTATTATATTATGACAGACCAGCTAGATCTACTGTCTCTATTATGTTATGACAGACCAGCTAGATCTACTGTCTCTATTATAAGATGACATACCAGCTACATCTACTGTCGCTATTATATTATGACAGACCAGCTAGATCTACTGTCTTTATTATAATTTGACAGACCAGCTAGAGCGATATGACAGACCAGCTAGATCTACTGTCTCTATTATATTATGACAGACCAGCTGGATCTACTGGCTCTATTATATTATGACAGACCAGCTAGATCTACTGTCTCTATTATGTTATGACAGACCAGCTAGATCTACTGTCTCTATTATATTATGACAGACCAGCTAGGTCTACGGTCTCTATTATAATATGACAGACCAGCTAGACCTACTGTCACTATTATAATATGACAGACCAGCTAGATCTACTGTCTCTATTATAAGATGACAGACCAGCTAGATCTACTGTCTCTATTATATTATGACAGACCAGCTAGAACTACTGTCTCTATTATAATATGACAGACCAGCTAGATCTACTGTCTCTATTATAAGATGACATACCAGCTACATCTACTGTCGCTATTATATTATGACAGACCAGCTAGATCTACTGTCTTTATTATAATTTGACAGACCAGCTAGAGCGATATGACAGACCAGCTAGATCTACTGTCTCTATTATAATATGACAGACCATCTGGATCTACTGTCTCTATTATAATATGACAGACCAGCTAGATCTACTGTCTCTATTATAATATGACAGACCAGCTACATCTACTGTCTCTATTATATTATGACAGACCAGCTAGATCTACGGTCTCTATTATAAGATGACATACCAGCTAGATCTACTGTCTCTATTGTAATATGACAGACCATCTAGATCTACTGTCTCTGTTATATTATGACAGACCAGCTAGGAATACTGTCTCTATTATATTATGACAGACCAGCTAGGTCTACGGTCTCTATTATAATATGACAGACCAGCGAGATCTACTGTCTCTATTATAAGATGACATACCAGCTAGATCTACTGTCTCTATTATAATATGACAGACCAGCTAGACCTACTGTCACTATTATAATATGACAGACCAGCTAGATCTACTGACTCTATTATAATATGACAGACCAGCTAGATCTACTGTCTCTATTATAATATGACAGACCAGCTCGATCTACTGTCTCTATTATATTATGACAGACCAGCTAGTTCTACTGTCTCTATTATACTATGACAGACCAGCTAGATCTACTGTCTCTATTGTATTAAGACAGACCAGCTCGATCTACTGTCTCTATTATAATATGACATACCAGCTAGATCTACTGTCGCTATTATATTATGACAGACCAGCTGGATCTACTGGCTCTATTATATTATGACAGACCAGCTAGATCTACTGTCTCTATTATGTTATGACAGACCAGCTAGATCTACTGTCTCTATTATAAGATGACATACCAGCTACATCTACTGTCGCTATTATATTATGACAGACCAGCTAGATCTACTGTCTTTATTATAATTTGACAGACCAGCTAGAGCGATATGACAGACCAGCTAGATCTACTGTCTCTATTATAATATGACAGACCATCTGGATCTACTGTCTCTATTATAAGATGACATACCAGCTAGATCTACTGTCTCTATTATAATATGACAGACCAGCTAGATCTACTGTCTCTATTATAAGATGACATACCAGCTAGATCTACTGTCTCTATTATAATATGACAGACCAGCTAGATCTACGGTCTCTATTATAAGATGACATACCAGCTCGATCTACTGTCTCTATTGTATTATGACAGACCAGCTAGATCTACTGTCTCTATTATGTTATTACAGACCAGTTAGATCTACTGTCTCTATTGTAATATGACAGACCATCTAGATCTACTGTCTCTATTATAATATGACAGACCAGCTAGATCTACTGTCTCTATTATATTATGACAGACCAGCTAGGTCTACGGTCTCTATTATAATATGACAGACCAGCGAGATCTACTGTCTCTATTAAAAGATGACATACCAGCTAGATCTACTGTCTCTATTATAATATGACAGACCAGCTAGACCTACTGTCACTATTATAATATGACAGACCAGCTAGATCTACTGTCTCTATTATAATATGACAGACCAGCTAGATCTACTGTCTCTATTATAATATGACAGACCAGCTCGATCTACTGTCTCTATTATATTATGACAGACCAGCTAGTTCTACTGTCTCTATTATACTATGACAGACCAGCTAGATCTACTGTCTCTATTGTATTAAGACAGACCAGCTCGATCTACTGTCTCTATTATAATATGACATACCAGCTAGATCTACTGTCGCTATTATATTATGACAGACCAGCTGGATCTACTGGCTCTATTATACTATGACAGACCAGGTAGATCTACTGTCTCTATTGTATTATGACAGACCAGCTAGATCTACTGTCGCTTTTGTACTATGACATACCAGCTAGATCTACTGTCTCTATTATAATATGACAGGCCAGCTAGATCTACTGTCTCTATTATAATATGACAGACCAGCTAGATCTCGTGTCTCTATTATATTATGACAGACCAGCTAGATCTACGGTCTCTATTATAAGATGACATACCAGCTAGATCTACTGTCTCTATTATGTTATTACAGACCAGCTAGATCTACTGTCTCTATTATAATATGACAGACCAGCTAGATCTACTGTCTCTATTATGTTATGACAGACCAGCGAGATCTATTGTCTCTATTATAATATGACAGACCAGCGAGATGTACTGTCTCTATTATAATATGACAGACCAGCTAGATCTACTGTCTCTATTATATTATGACAGACCAGCTAGATCTAATGTCTCTATTATAATATGACAGACCAGCTAGATCTACTGTCTCTATTATAATATGACAGACCAGCTAGATCTACGGTCTCTATTATAAGATGACATACCAGCTCGATCTAATGTCTCTATTATAAGATGACAGACCAGCTAGATCTACTGTCTCTGTTATATTATGACAGACCAGCTAGGAATACTGTCTCTATTATACTATGACAGACCAGGTAGATCTACTGTCTCTATTATATTATGACAGACCAGCTAGATCTACTGACTCTATTGTATTATGACAGACCAGCTAGATCTACTGTCGCTTTTGTACTATGACATACCAGCTAGATCTACTGTCTCTATTATAATATGACAGACCATCTAGATCTACTGTCTCTATTATAATATGACAGACCAGCTAGATCTACTGTCTCTATTATATTATGACAGACCAGCTAGATCTACGGTCTCTATTATAAGATGACATACCAGCTAGATCTACTGTAAGATCTGCTAGATCTACTGTGTCTATTATGTTATTACAGACCAGCTAGATCTACGGTCTCTATTATAAGATGACATACCAGCTAGATCTACTGTCTCTATTAAAATATGACAGACCAGGTAGATCTACTGTCTCTGTTATATTATGACAGACCAGCTAGGAATACTGTCTCTATTATACTATGACAGACCAGGTAGATCTACTGTCTCTATTATATTATGACAGACCAGCTAGATCTACTGTCTCTATTGTATTATGACAGACCAGCTAGATCTACTGTCGCTTTTGTACTATGACATACCAGCTAGATCTACTGTCTCTATTATAATATGACAGACCAGCGAGATGTACTGTCGCTATTATATTATTACAGACCAGCTAGATCTACTGTCTCTATTATAATATGACAGACCATCTAGATCTACTGCCTCTATTATAATATGACAGACCAGCTAGATCTAGTGTCTCTATTATAATATGACAGACCAGTTAGATCTAGTGTCTCTATTATATTATGACAGACCAGCTAGATCTACTCTCTCTATTATAAGATGACATACCAGCTAGATCTACTGTCTCTATTAAAATATGACAGACCAGGTAGATCTACTGTCTCTATTATAATATGACATACCAGCTAGGATCTACTGTCTCTATTATAATATGACAGACCAGCTAGATCTACTGTCTCTATTATATTATGACAGACCAGCTAGATCTACTGTCTCTATTATATTATGACAGACCAGCTAGATCTACTGTCTCTATTATACTATGACAGACCAGCTAGATCTACTGTCTCTATTATAATATGACAGACCAGCTAGATCTACTGTCTCTATTATATTATGACAGACCAGCTAGATCTACTGTCTCTATTATAATATGACAGACCAGCTAGATCTACTGTCTCTATTATATTATGACAGACCAGCTAGATCTACGGTCTCTATTATAAGATGACAGACCAGCTAGATCTACTGTCTCTATTAAAAAAATATGACAGACCAGGTATATCTACTGTCTCTGTTATATTATGACAGACCAGCTAGGAATACTGTCTCTATTATACTATGACAGACCAGGTAGATCTACTGTCTCTATTATATTATGACAGACCAGCTAGATCTACTGTCTCTATTATATTATGACAGACCAGCTAGATCTACTGTCGCTATTATATTATTACAGACCAGCTAGATCTACTGTCTCTATTATAATATGACAGACCATCTAGATCTACTGTCTCTATTATAATATGACAGACCAGCTAGATCTAGTGTCTCTATTATATTATGACAGACCAGCTAGATCTACTCTCTCTATTATAAGATGACATACCAGCTAGATCTACTGTCTCTATTATAATATGACAGACCAGCTGACGATCTACTGTCTCTATTATATTATGACAGACCAGCTCGATCAACTGTTTCTATTATATTATGACAGACCAGCTAGATCTACTGTCTCGATTATAATATGACCAACCAGCTTGATCAACTGCCTCTCTTATAATATGACAGACCAGCTAGATCTACTGTCTCTATTATATTATTACAGAGTAGCTTGATCAACTGTCTCTATTATATTATGACAGAACAGCTAGATCGACTGTCTCTCTTATAATATGACAGACCAGCTAGATCTACTGTCTCTATTATATTATTACAGAGCAGCTTGATCAACTGTCTCTATATTATGACAGAACAGCTAGATCGACTGTCTCTATTATAAGATGACAGACCAGCTAGATCTACTGTCGCTATTATATTATGACAGACCAGCTAGATCTACGGTCTCTATTATAAGATGACATACCAGCTCGATCTAATGTCTCTATTATAAGATGACAGACCAGCTAGATCTACTGTCTCTGTTATATTATGACAGACCAGCTAGGAATACTGTCTCTATTATACTATGACAGACCAGGTAGATCTACTGTCTCTATTATATTATGACAGACCAGCTAGATCTACTGACTCTATTGTATTATGACAGACCAGCTAGATCTACTGTCGCTTTTGTACTATGACATACCAGCTAGATCTACTGTCTCTATTATAATATGACAGACCATCTAGATCTACTGTCTCTATTATAATATGACAGAGCAGCTAGATCTAGTGTCTCTATTATATTATGACAGACCAGCTAGATCTACGGTCTCTATTATAAGATGACATACCAGCTAGATCTACTGTGTCTATTATGTTATTACAGACCAGCTAGATCTACGGTCTCTATTATAAGATGACATACCAGCTAGATCTACTGTCTCTATTAAAATATGACAGACCAGGTAGATCTACTGTCTCTGTTATATTATGACAGACCAGCTAGGAATACTGTCTCTATTATACTATGACAGACCAGGTAGATCTACTGTCTCTATTATATTATGACAGACCAGCTAGATCTACTGTCTCTATTGTATTATGACAGACCAGCTAGATCTACTGACTCTATTGTATTATGACAGACCAGCTAGATCTACTGTCGCTTTTGTACTATGACATACCAGCTAGATCTACTGTCTCTATTATAATATGACAGACCATCTAGATCTACTGTCTCTATTATAATATGACAGACCAGCTAGATCTAGTGTCTCTATTATATTATGACAGACCAGCTAGATCTACGGTCTCTATTATAAGATGACATACCAGCTAGATCTACTGTGTCTATTATGTTATTACAGACCAGCTAGATCTACGGTCTCTATTATAAGATGACATACCAGCTAGATCTACTGTCTCTATTAAAATATGACAGACCAGGTAGATCTACTGTCTCTGTTATATTATGACAGACCAGCTAGGAATACTGTCTCTATTATACTATGACAGACCAGGTAGATCTACTGTCTCTATTATATTATGACAGACCAGCTAGATCTACTGTCTCTATTGTATTATGACAGACCAGCTAGATCTACTGTCGCTTTTGTACTATGACATACCAGCTAGATCTACTGTCTCTATTATAATATGACAGACCAGCGAGATGTACTGTCGCTATTATATTATTACAGACCAGCTAGATCTACTGTCTCTATTATAATATGACAGACCATCTAGATCTACTGCCTCTATTATAATATGACAGACCAGCTAGATCTAGTGTCTCTATTATAATATGACAGACCAGTTAGATCTAGTGTCTCTATTATATTATGACAGACCAGCTAGATCTACTCTCTCTATTATAAGATGACATACCAGCTAGATCTACTGTCTCTATTAAAATATGACAGACCAGGTAGATCTACTGTCTCTGTTATATTATGACAGACCAGCTAGGAATACTGTCTCTATTATACTATGACAGACCAGGTAGATCTACTGTCTCTATTATATTATGACAGACCAGCTAGATCTACTGTCTCTATTGTATTATGACAGACCAGCTAGATCTACTGTCGCTTTTGTACTATGACATACCAGCTAGATCTACTGTCTCTATTATAATATGACAGACCAGCTAGATCTACTGTCTCTATTATATTATGACAGACCATCTAGATCTACTGTCTCTATTATAATATGACAGACCAGCTAGATCTAGTGTCTCTATTATATTATGACAGACCAGCTAGATCTACGGTCTCTATTATAAGATGACATACCAGCTAGATCTACTGTCTCTATTAAAATATGACAGACCAGGTATATCTACTGTCTCTGTTATATTATGACAGACCAGCTAGGAATACCGTCTCTATTATACTATGACAGACCAGGTAGATCTACTGTCTCTATTATATTATGACAGACCAGCTAGATCTACTGTCTCTATTGTATTATGACAGACCAGCTAGATCTACTGTCGCTATTATATTATTACAGACCAGCTAGATCTACTGTCTCTATTATAATATGACAGACCATCTAGATCTACTGCCTCTATTATAATATGACAGACCAGCTAGATCTAGTGTCTCTATTATATTATGACAGACCAGCTAGATCTACTCTCTCTATTATAAGATGACATACCAGCTAGATCTACTGTCTCTATTATAATATGAGATACGAGCTCGATCTACTGTCTCTATTATATTATGACAGACCAGCTCGATCAACTGTTTCTATTATATTAAGACAGACCTGCTAGATCTACTGTCTCGATTATAATATGACCAACCAGCTTGATCAACTGTCTCTCTTATAATATGACAGACCAGCTAGATCTACTGTCTCTATTATATTATTACAGAGCAGCTTGATCAACTGTCTCTATTATATTATGACAGAACAGCTAGATCGACTGTCTCTATTATAAGATGACATACCAGCTAGATCTACTGTCTCGATTATAATATGACCAACCAGCTTGATCAACTGTCTCTATTATATTATGACAGACCAGCTAGATCTAATGTCTCTATTATAATATGACAGACCAGCTAGATCTACTGTCTCTATTATAATATGACAGACCAGCTAGATCTACGGTCTCTATTATAAGATGACATACCAGCTCGATCTAATGTCTCTATTATAAGATGACAGACCAGCTAGATCTACTGTCTCTGTTATATTATGACAGACCAGCTAGGAATACTGTCTCTATTATACTATGACAGACCAGGTAGATCTACTGTCTCTATTATATTATGACAGACCAGCTAGATCTACTGACTCTATTGTATTATGACAGACCAGCTAGATCTACTGTCGCTTTTGTACTATGACATACCAGCTAGATCTACTGTCTCTATTATAATATGACAGACCAGCTAGATCTACTGTCTCTATTATATTATGACAGACCATCTAGATCTACTGTCTCTATTATAATATGACAGACCAGCTAGATCTAGTGTCTCTATTATATTATGACAGACCAGCTAGATCTACGGTCTCTATTATAAGATGACATACCAGCTAGATCTACTGTGTCTATTATGTTATTACAGACCAGCTAGATCTACGGTCTCTATTATAAGATGACATACCAGCTAGATCTACTGTCTCTATTAAAATATGACAGACCAGGTAGATCTACTGTCTCTGTTATATTATGACAGACCAGCTAGGAGTACTGTCTCTATTATACTATGACAGACCAGGTAGATCTACTATCGCTATTATATTATGACAGACCAGCTAGATCAACTGTTTCTATTATATTAAGACTGACCAGCTAGATCTACTGTCACTTTTGTACTATGACATACCAGCTAGATCTACTGTCTCTATTATAATATGACAGGCCAGCTAGATATACTGTCTCTATTATATTATTACAGACCAGCTAGATCTACTGTCTCTATTATAATATGACAGACCATCTAGATCTACTGCCTCTATTATAATATGACAGACCAGCTAGATCTAGTGTCTCTATTATAATATGACAGACCAGTTAGATCTAGTGTCTCTATTATATTATGACAGACCAGCTAGATCTACTCTCTCTATTATAAGATGACATACCAGCTAGATCTACTGTCTCTATTAAAATATGACAGACCAGGTAGATCTACTGTCTCTGTTATATTATGACAGACCAGCTAGGAATACTGTCTCTATTATACTATGACAGACCAGCTAGATCTAGTGTCTCTATTATATTATGACAGACCAGCTAGATCTACGGTCTCTATTATAAGATGACATACCAGCTAGATCTACTGTGTCTATTATGTTATTACAGACCAGCTAGATCTACGGTCTCTATTATAAGATGACATACCAGCTAGATCTACTGTCTCTATTAAAATATGACAGACCAGGTAGATCTACTGTCTCTGTTATATTATGACAGACCAGCTAGGAATACTGTCTCTATTATACTATGACAGACCAGGTAGATCTACTGTCTCTATTATATTATGACAGACCAGCTAGATCTACTGTCTCTATTGTATTATGACAGACCAGCTAGATCTACTGTCGCTTTTGTACTATGACATACCAGCTAGATCTACTGTCTCTATTATAATATGACAGACCAGCGAGATGTACTGTCGCTATTATATTATTACAGACCAGCTAGATCTACTGTCTCTATTATAATATGACAGACCATCTAGATCTACTGCCTCTATTATAATATGACAGACCAGCTAGATCTAGTGTCTCTATTATATTATGACAGACCAGCTAGATCTACTCTCTCTATTATAAGATGACATACCAGCTAGATCTACTCTCTCTATTATAGATGACATACCAGCTAGATCTACTGTCTCTATTAAAATATGACAGACCAGGTAGATCTACTGTCTCTGTTATATTATGACAGACCAGCTAGGAATACTGTCTCTATTATACTATGACAGACCAGGTAGATCTACTGTCTCTATTATATTATGACAGACCAGCTAGATCTACTGTCTCTATTGTATTATGACAGACCATCTAGATCTACTGTCGCTTTTGTACTATGACATACCAGCTAGATCTACTGTCTCTATTATAATATGACAGGCCAGCTAGATATACTGTCTCTATTATACAATGACAGACCATCTAGATCTACTGTCGCTTTTGTACTATGACATACCAGCTAGATCTACTGTCTCTATTATAATATGACAGGCCAGCTAGATATACTGTCTCTATTATACAATGACATACCAGCTAGATCTACTGTCTCTATTATATTATGACAGACCAGCTAGATCTACTGTCTCTGTTATATTATGACAGACCAGCTAGGAATACCGTCTCTATTATACTATGACAGACCAGGTAGATCTACTGTCTCTATTATATTATGACAGACCAGCTAGATCTACTGTCTCTATTGTATTATGACAGACCAGCTAGATCTACTGTCGCTATTATATTATTACAGACCAGCTAGATCTACTGTCTCTATTATAATATGACAGACCATCTAGATCTACTGCCTCTATTATAATATGACAGACCAGCTAGATCTAGTGTCTCTATTATATTATGACAGACCAGCTAGATCTACTCTCTCTATTATAAGATGACATACCAGCTAGATCTACTGTCTCTATTATAATATGAGATACGAGCAGGTAGACTACTGTCTCTATTATATTATGACAGACCAGCTCGATCAACTGTTTCTATTATATTAAGACAGACCTGCTAGATCTACTGTCTCGATTATAATATGACCAACCAGCTTGATCAACTGTCTCTCTTATAATATGACAGACCAGCTAGATCTACTGTCTCTATTATATTATTACAGAGCAGCTTGATCAACTGTCTCTATTATATTATGACAGAACAGCTAGATCGACTGTCTCTATTATAAGATGACATACCAGCTAGATCTACTGTCTCTATTAAAATATGACAGACCAGGTAGATCTACTGTCTCTGTTATATTATGACAGACCAGCTAGGAATACTGTCTCTATTATACTATGACAGACCAGGTAGATCTACTGTCTCTATTATATTATGACAGAACAGCTAGATCGACTGTCTCTATTATAACATTTACATTTACATTTAAGTCATTTAGCAGACGCTCTTATCAGAAGCGACTTACAAGCTAGTGCATACCTTATGACAACCAGTGGAACAGCCACTTGCATCTAAATCTTGTTGGGGGGGAGAAGGGGGTGAGAAGGAGCTTACCCTTACTTACCCTATCCTAGGTATTCCTTGAAGACCAGTGGGGTTTCAGGTGTCTCCGGAAGGTGGTGATTGACTCCGCTGTCCTGGCGTCGTGAGGAGTTTGTTCCACCATTGGGGGCCAGGTAGAGACGAACAGTTTTGACTGGGCTGACCGGGAACTGTACTTCCTCAGTGGTAGGGATGGCGAGCAGGCCAGAGGTGGATGAACGCAGTGCCCTTGTTTGGGTGTAGGGCTGATCAGAGCCTGGAGGTACTGAGGTGCCGTTCCCCTCACAGATGGCAGCACCATGGTCTTGTAGCGGATGCTAGCTTCAACTGGAAGCCAGTGGAGAGAGCGGAGGATCGTGAGAGAACTTGGGAAAATTGAACACCAGACGGGCTGCGGCGTTCTGGATGAGTTGTAGGGGTTTAATGGCACAGGCAGGAGCCCAGCCAATACTGTTGCAGTAATCAAGACAGGGGAGATGACTAGTGCCTGGATTAGGACCTGCGACTTCCATGTGAGCAGGGTCGTACTCTGCGGATGTTGTAGGCATGAACCTACAGGCGGGACACCGCCTTGATGTTGAGTTGAGAACGTCAGGGTGTTGTCCAGGATCACGCCAAGGTTCTTAGCGCTCTGGGAGGAGGACACAATGGAGTTGTCAACCGTGATGGCGAGATCATGGAGCGGGCAGTCCTTCCCGGGAGGAAGAGGAGCTCCGTCTTGCTGAGGTTCAGCTTGAGGTGGTGATCCGTCATCCACTGATATGTCTGCCAGACATGCAGAGATGCGATTCGCCACCTGGTCATCAGAAGGAAGGAGAAGATTAATTGTGTGTCGTCTGCCTAGCAATGATAGGAGAGACCATGTGAGGTTATGACAGAGCTTTTGACTTGGTGTATAGCGAGAATAAGGGCCTATTACAGAGCCCCTGGGGACACCAGTGGTGAGGGCGCGTGGTGAGGAGACAGATTCTCGCCACGCCACCTGGTAGGAGCGACCTGTCAGGTATTACGCAATATAGCGTGGGCCGATCTACTGTCCCTACTCGGAGAGGGTGGAGGGAGGATCTGATGGTTCACAGTATCGAAGGCAGCCGATAGGTCTAGAAGGATGAGAGCAGAGGAGAGAGTTAGCTTTAGCAGTGCGGAGCGCCTCCTTGATACAGATGAAGAGCAGTCTCAGTTGAATGACTAGTCTTGAAACCTGATTGATTTGGATCCAGAAGGTCATTCTGACAGAGATAGCGGTAGAGCTGGCCAGGACGGCACGCTCAAGAGTTTTGGAGAGAACAGAGAAGGGATACTGGTCTGTAGTTGTTGACATCGGAGGATCGAGTGTAGGTTTTTTCAGAAGGGTGCAACTCTCGCTCTCTTGAAGACGGGAGGATATAGCGGTCAGGGATGAGTTGATGAGCAGAGGTAAGGTAGAAGGTCTCCGGAAATGGTCTGGAGACCAGGAGGGATAGGGTCGCGGGCAGGTTGTTATGGGCGGCCGGCCGTCACAAGTCGCGAGATTTCATCTGGAGAGAGAGGGGAGAAAGAGGTCAGAGCATAGGGGTAGGGCAGTGTGGCAGAACCAGCGGTGTCGTTTGACTTAGCAAGCGAGGATCGGATGTCATCGACCTTCTTTTCAAAATGGTTGACAGAAGTCATCTGCAGAGAGGGAGGAGGGGGGATTCAGGAGGGAGGAGAAGGTGGCAAAGAGCTTCCTAGGGTTAGAGGCAGATGCTTGGAATTTAGAATGGTAGAAAGTGGCTTTAGCAGCAGAGACAGAGGAGGAAAATGTAGAGAGGAGGGAGTGAAAGGATGCCAGGTCCGCAGGGAGGTGAGTTTTCCTCCATTTCCGCTCGGCTGCCGGAGCCCTGTTCTGTGAGCTCGCAATGAGTCGTCGAGCCACGGAGGCGGGAGGGGAGGACCGAGCCGGCCTGGAGGATAGGGGACATAGGGAGTCAAAGGATGCAGTAGGGGAGGAGAGGAGGGTTGAGGAGGCAGAATCAGGAGATAGGTTGAGAAAGTTTGAGCAGAGGGAAGAGAAGATAGGATGGAAGAGGAGAGATTAGCGGGGGAGAGAGAGCGAAGGTTGGGGACGGCGCGATACCATCCAGTAGGGGCAGTGTGGGAAGTGTTGGATGAGAGCGAGAGGGGAAAAGGATACAAGGTAGTGGTCGGAGACTTGGAGGAGTTGCAATGAGGTTAGTGGAAGAACAGCATCTAGTAAAGATGAGGTCAATGTATTGCCTGCCTTGTGAGTAGGGGGAAGGTGAGAGGGTGAGGTCAAAAGAGGAGAGGAGTGGAAAGAAGGAGGCAGAGAGGAATGAGTCAAAGGTAGACGTGGGGAGGTTAAAGTCGCCCAGAACTGTGAGAGGTGAGCCGTCCTCAGGAAAGGAGCTTACCAGCTAGGCATCAAGCTCATTGATGAACTCTCCGAGGAACCTGGAGGGCGATAAATGATAAGGATGTTAAGCTTGAAAGGGCTGGTAACTGTGACAGCATGGAATTCAAAGGAGGCAATAGACAGATGGGTAAGGGGGAGAAGAAAGACCACTTGGGAGAGATGAGGATCCCGGTGCCACCACCCCGCTGACCAGAAGCTCTCGGGGTGTGCGAGAACACGTGGGCGGACGAGGAGAGAGCAGTAGGAGTAACAGTGTTATCTGTGGTGATCCATGTTTCCGTCAGTGCCAAGAAGTCAAGGGACTGGAGGGAGGCATAGGCTGAGATGAACTCTGCCTTGTTGGCCGCAGATTGGCAGTTCCAGAGGCTACCAGAGACCTGGAACTCCACGTGGGTCGTACGCGCTGGGACCACCAGGTTAGGGTGGTCGCGGCCACGCGGTGTGGAGCGTTTGTATGGTCTGTGCAGAGAGGAGAGAACAGGGATAGACATAGACATACCAGCTCGATCTACTGTCTCTATTATATTATGACAGAACAGCTAGATCGACTGTCTCTGTTATATTATGACAGACCAGCTAGGAATACTGTCTCTAGTATACTATGACAGACCAGGTAGATCTACTGTCTCTATTATATTATGACAGACCAGCTAGATCTACTGTCTCTATTATAAGATGACATACCAGCTAGATCTACTGTTTCTATTATAATATGACAGACCAGCTAGATCTACTGTCTCTATTATAAGATGACATACCAGCTAGATCTACTGTCTCTATTATAATATGACAGACCAGCTAGATCTACGGTCTCTATTATAAGATGACATACCAGCTCGATCTACTGTCTCTATTGTATTATGACAGACCAGCTAGATCTACTGTCTCTATTATGTTATTACAGACCAGTTAGATCTACTGTCTCTATTGTAATATGACAGACCATCTAGATCTACTGTCTCTATTATAATATGACAGACCAGCTAGATCTACTGTCTCTATTATATTATGACAGACCAGCTAGGTCTTACGGTCTCTATTATAATATGACAGACCAGCGAGATCTACTGTCTCTATTAAAAGATGACATACCAGCTAGATCTACTGTCTCTATTATAATATGACAGACCAGCTAGACCTACTGTCACTATTATAATATGACAGACCAGCTAGATCTACTGTCTCTATTATAATATGACAGACCAGCTAGATCTACTGTCTCTATTATAATATGACAGACCAGCTCGATCTACTGTCTCTATTATATTATGACAGACCAGCTAGTTCTACTGTCTCTATTATACTATGACAGACCAGCTAGATCTACTGTCTCTATTGTATTAAGACAGACCAGCTCGATCTACTGTCTCTATTATAATATGACATACCAGCTAGATCTACTGTCGCTATTATATTATGACAGACCAGCTGGATCTACTGGCTCTATTATATTATGACAGACCAGCTAGATCTACTGTCTCTATTATGTTATGACAGACCAGCTAGATCTACTGTCTCTATTATATTATGACAGACAAGCTAGGTCTACGGTCTCTATTATAATATGACAGACCAGCTAGACCTACTGTCACTATTATAATATGACAGACCAGCTAGATCTACTGTCTCTATTATATTATGACAGACCAGCTAGATCTACTGTCTCTATTATAATATGACAGACCAGCTAGATCTACTGTCTCTATTATAAGATGACATACCAGCTACATCTACTGTCGCTATTATATTATGACAGACCAGCTAGATCTACTGTCTTTATTATAATTTGACAGACCAGCTAGAGCGATATGACAGACCAGCTAGATCTACTGTCTCTATTATAATATGACAGACCATCTGGATCTACTGTCTCTATTATAATATGACAGACCAGCTAGATCTACTGTCTCTATTATAATATGACAGACCAGCTACATCTACTGTCTCTATTATATTATGACAGACCAGCTAGATCTACGGTCTCTATTATAAGATGACATACCAGCTAGATCTACTGTCTCTATTAAAATATGACAGACCAGGTAGATCTACTGTCTCTGTTATATTATGACAGACCAGCTAGGAATACTGTCTCTAGTATACTATGACAGACCAGGTAGATCTACTGTCTCTATTATATTATGACAGACCAGCTAGATCTACTGTCTCTATTATAAGATGACATACCAGCTAGATCTACTGTCTCTATTATAATATGACAGACCAGCTAGATCTACTGTCTCTATTATAAGATGACATACCAGCTAGATCTACTGTCTCTATTATAATATGACAGACTAGCTAGATCTACGGTCTCTATTATAAGATGACATACCAGCTCGATCTACTGTCTCTATTATAATATGACAGACCAGCTAGATCTACTGTCTCTGTTATATTATGACAGACCAGCTAGGAATACTGTCTCTATTATACTATGACAGACCAGGTAGATCTACTGTCTCTATTGTATTATGACAGACCAGCTAGATCTACTGTCGCTTTTGTACTATGACATACCAGCTAGATCTACTGTCTCTATTATAATATGACAGGCCAGCTAGATCTACTGTCTCTATTATAATATGACAGACCAGCTAGATCTCGTGTCTCTATTATATTATGACAGACCAGCTAGATCTACGGTCTCTATTATAAGATGACATACCAGCTAGATCTACTGTCTCTATTATGTTATTACAGACCAGCTAGATCTACTGTCTCTATTATGTTATGACAGACCAGCGAGATCTATTGTCTCTATTATAATATTACAGACCAGCGAGATGTACTGTCTCTATTATAATATGACAGACCAGCTAGATCTACTGTCTCTATTATATTATGACAGACCAGCTAGATCTAATGTCTCTATTATAATATGACAGACCAGCTAGATCTACTGTCTCTATTATAATATGACAGACCAGCTAGATCTACGGTCTCTATTATAAGATGACATACCAGCTCGATCTAATGTCTCTATTATAAGATGACAGACCAGCTAGATCTACTGTCTCTGTTATATTATGACAGACCAGCTAGGAATACTGTCTCTATTATACTATGACAGACCAGGTAGATCTACTGTCTCTATTATATTATGACAGACCAGCTAGATCTACTGACTCCTATTGTATTATGACAGACCAGCTAGATCTACTGTCGCTTTGTACTATGACATACCAGCTAGATCTACTGTCTCTATTATAACATGACAGACCAGCTAGATCTACTGTCTCTATTATATTATGACAGACCATCTAGATCTACTGTCTCTATTATAATATGACAGACCAGCTAGATCTAGTGTCTCTATTATATTATGACAGACCAGCTAGATCTACGGTCTCATTATAAGATGACATACCAGCTAATCTACTGTGTCTATTATGTTATTACAGACCAGCTAGATCTACGGTCTCTATTATAAGATGACAGACCAGCTAGATCTACTGTCTCTATTAAAATATGACAGACCAGGTAGATCTACTGTCTCTGTTATATTATGACAGACCAGGTAGGAATACTGTCTCTATTATACTATGACAGACCAGCTAGATCTACTGTCTCTATTATATTATGACAGACCATCTAGATCTACTGTCTCTATTGTATTATGACAGACCATCTAGATCTACTGTCTCTATTGTAACATGACAGACCAGCTAGATCTACTGTCTCTTTTATAATATGACATACCAGCTAGATCTACTGTCTCTATTATAATATGACAGACCATATAGATAAGCAATACGTAACTGAACGAAGT
>NW_026282919.1:0-1565 GCF_023373465.1 Oncorhynchus keta
TCTGGTTCTGTATCAAAACCTCTAGATTACATTAGAGGCTCTGGTCTGTATCAAAACCTCTAGATTACATTAGAGGCTCTGGTCTGTATCAAAACCTCTAGATTACATTAGAGGCTCTGGTCTGTATCAAAACCTCTAGATTACATTAGAGGCTCTGGGCTGTATCTAAACCTCTAGATTACATTAGAGGCTCTGGTCTGTATCAAAACCTCTAGATTACATTAGAGGCTCTGGACTGTATCTAAACCTCTAGATTACATTAGAGGCTCTGGTCTGTATCAAAACCTCTAGATTACATTAGAGGCTCTGGACTGTATCTAAACCTCTAGATTACATTAGAGGCTCTGGGCTGTATCTAAACCTCTAGATTACATTAGAGGCTATGGACTGTATCAAAACCTCTAGATTACATTAGAGGCTCTGCACTGTATCTAAACCTCTAGATTACATTAGAGGCTCTGGTCTGTATCTAAACCTCTAGATTACATTAGAGGCTCTGCACTGTATCTAAACCTCGAGATTACATTAGAGGCTCTGGACTGTATCAAAACCTCTAGATTACATTAGAGGCTCTGGACTGTATCAAAACCTCTAGATTACATTAGAGGCTCTGGTCTGTATCAAAACCTCTAGATTACATTAGAGGCTCTGGACTGTATCAAAACCTCTAGATTACATTAGAGGCTCTGGACTGTATCTAAACCTCTAGATTACATTAGAGGCTCTGGGCTGTATCTAAACCTCTAGATTACATTAGAGGCTCTGGACTGTATCAAAACCTCTAGATTACATTAGAGGCTCTGGACTGTATCTAAACCTCTAGATTACATTAGAGGCTCTGGTCTGTATCTAAACCTCTAGATTACATTAGAGGCTCTGGACTGTATCTAAACCTCTAGATTACATTAGAGGCTCTGGACTGTATCTAAACCTCTAGATTACATTAGAAGCTCTGGACTGTATCTAAACCTCTAGATTACATTAGAGGCTCTGGACTGTATCTAAACCTCTAGATTACATTAGAGGCTCTGGACTGTATCAAAACCTCTAGATTACATTAGAGGCTCTGGTCTGTATCTAAACCTCTAGATTACATTAGAGGCTCTGGACTGTATCTAAACCTCTAGATTACATTAGAGGCTCTGGTCTGTATCTAAACCTCTAGATTACATTAGAGGCTCTGGACTGTATCTAAACCTCTAGATTACATTAGAGGCTCTGGACTGTATCTAAACCTCTAGATTACATTAGAGGCTCTGGTCTGTATCTAAACCTCTAGATTACATTAGAGGCTCTGGACTGTATCTAAACCTCTAGATTACATTAGAGGCTCTGGACTGTATCAAAACCTCTAGATTACATTAGAGGCTCTGGACTGTATCAAAACCTCTAGATTACATTAGAGGCTCTGGTCTGTATCAAAACCTCTAGATTACATTAGAGGCTCTGGACTGTATCAACACCTCTAGATTACATTGGAGGCTCTGGTCTGTATCAAAACCTCTAGATTACATTAGAGGCTCTGGTCTGTATCTAAACCTCTAGATTACATTAGAGGCTCTGGA